>NW_026974590.1:0-63758 GCF_015220805.1 Pogoniulus pusillus
TTGTGCCCCTGGGCAGGCTGCTGTGTGGGTGCCCTGCTGGGGCAGGGGTGGGGTTGGCACTGGGTGATCCCCAGAGGTCCTTTCCCTCCTCCCCCAGGGGCTGGAGGCGTCAGAGGAGCTGGGTGGTGGCAGGGCCTGGGGCTGCCTGGCATCGGGCAGGCTGGCAGCTGCCACTTGGTCACCTCCTGCCCTGCCCCCCCCCCTCGTGCCCAGGGCAGCAACTTCCTGCGAGCCTTCCGCACCATCCCCGAGGCCTCTGCCCTGGGGCTGATCCTGGCAGACTCGGACGAGGCCACAGGGAAGGTGAACCTGGGGAGGCTGATCCAGAGCTGGAACAGATTCATCCTCACCCAGCTGCAGCAGGAGACCCAGGAGCAGGAGGGGCCCCAGGCCTACCGCGGAGCTGGCAGCAGGTGCAGTGCCCAGCGTGGGCACAGGGCAGGGGGGGGGAGGTTGGGTGGCAGAAATGCCTTGGGTGGGCACCAGAGGGGTGGGGTGAGGGGGGGAGGAGGAGAGGTTTGGGCTGGAGGTCAGGGACAGGCTGCTCAGGGGGGCTGGGGGTGGCCCAGCCCTGGAGTGGGCTTCAAGGGGAGGTTGGATGAGGTCTGGAGGGGCAGGCAGGGAGGGGGAGGGGCAGGGAGGGGAGGCAGAGGAGCACCCAGAGGGGGGGAGGAGCACCCAGAGGGGGGGAGGCAGAGGAGCACCCAGAGGGGGGGAGGCAGAGGAGCACCCAGAGGGGGGGAGGCAGAGGAGCACCCAGAGGGGGGGAGGCAGAGGAGCACCCAGAGGGGGGGGAGGCAGAGGAGCACCCAGAGGGGGGGAGGGAGAGGAGCACCCAGAGGGGGGGAGGGAGAGGAGCACCCAGAGGGGGGGGAGGGAGAGGAGCACCCAGAGGGGGGGAGGGAGAGGAGCACCCAGAGGGCGGGGAGGCAGAGGAGCACCCAGAGGGGGGGAGGCAGAGGAGCACCCAGAGAGGGGGAGGGAGAGGAGCACCCAGAGGGGGGGCAGGGAGAGGAGCACCCAGAGGGGGGGAGGGAGAGGAACACCCAGAGGGGGGGAGGGAGAGGAGCACCCAGAGGGGGGGAGGCAGAGGAGCACCCAGAGGGGGGGAGGCAGAGGAGCCCCCAGAGGGGCAGAGGAGCCCCCAGAGGGGCAGAGGAGCACCCAGGGGGGCAGAGGAGCACCCAGAGGGGGGGAGGCAGAGGAGCACCCAGGGGCCTCCTGCCCATGCCAGGGGCCTTGGGTCTGGTTCCTCTTCCCCCTCCCCAGCCCAGGTTGCTGCAGGCCTCATCCCCCCTCCCCTGGGCACGTCCCAAGCCTCCTTGAGCAGCCTTCCTGCTGGAGGCTTCCTCCTTCACCTCCAGCCTCACCTTTGCCCTCCTCACCCTCTTCTGGGGTCTCTGCCCGTGCCAAGGCCTTCTCCTGTGCCCTGCCCAGCAGCTTTGGCTCCCCAGGGGGCTCTGTCATTGGGCAGCTCTTCAGCTGCGAGCTGGAGAACTGCAGCCTGTGCCGCTGCGGCAAGGAGACTGTGAGGCTCTCCTCCACCCTGCTCTTCACCCTCTCCTACCCAGAGAGCGCTGGTAAGGGGGCACAGGGCATGGGCTGGCACGGGGCAGGGGGCCTGGCTGGCCTCTGGCTGAGCTGTGGCTTGGAGGAGGCACCACTTGCCCAGCTGGCACCTGCCGGTGGGGAGCCACCGCTGTGGCACCTGCAGGGAGGACTCACTGCTTGCCCAGGTGGCACTGCCAGTAGGGAGCCACCACTTGGCTGGGTGGCACCTACAGTGAGGACCCACTGCTTGCCCAGGTGGCACTGCCAGTGGGCACCCACCACTTGGCTGGGTGGCACCTACAGTGAGGACCCACTGCTTGCCCAGGTGGCACTGCCAGTGGGCACCCACCACTGTGGCACCTGCAAGGAGAAGCTACCACTTGGCTGGGTGGTACCAGCAGTGGGGAGCCAGTGCTTGCCCAGGTGGCACTGGCAGTGAGGAGCCACCACTGTGGCACCTGCAGGGTAGATCCCTTGCTTGCCCAGGTGGCACCTGCAGGGTAGATCCCTTGCTTGCCCAGGTGGCACCTGCAGGGTAGATCCCTTGCTTGCCCAGGTGGCACCTGCAGGGAGGAGCTTCTGCCAGGCCCTGAGCTGCTGTGGGCACTGTGCCAGCAGCTGAGCCCTTGGCTGCAAGCAGAGGGCAGCTCCTGGGGGGGTTGCCCTCAGCGGCAGGGAGCAGGAACTCCCCCAGGGGTTGGGCAGGGCTGAGCTGGGCACAGCCTGGGCAGATGACCTCATCCTTGGTGCCCCCAGAGAAGCCAGCCCAGGACTATGAGTTTGCCCAGATCCTGAAGAGGAGCATCTGCCTGGAGCAGAGCACCCAGGCCTGGTGTGAGAACTGTGAGAAGTACCAGCCCACGGTGAGCCCCTGGCACGGGCTGGGCACGGGGGAGGTGGCAGAAGGGTGGCAGTGGAGCAGTTCCCCAGCTGGGGAATCACAGCCTGGGCTGGGCTGGCAGAGAGCTTGAAGGTCATCGAGTGCCAACCTGCCCTGCAGTGGGCACCAGGCCAAGGTGGTCTAGGGGAGGGTTGAAGGGCACCTGGTGGGAGCTTGGAGGGCACCTAGGGGGAGCCTGGAGGGCATGGAGGGTAAACTTGAAGGGCATCAAGTTCTGACCACCTGCAGTGGGCATCTGGCACTGGATCAAGATGACCCAGGGGCAGGTCGAGGGGCACCCAGGGGCAGGATGAAGACCATCACTTTCCATCCCCTTTGCCATGGGTATCTGCCCCTTGGTTGCCCCTGGAGTTAGCTCCCCAGAACCACTCTGGTCAGAGAAGACCTTTTTGAAGGTGTTGGAGATGTGCCCCTGGCACCTGGGGCCGTGGTTTGGTGCCCACAGTGGCACTGGGGGCAAGGATTGGACTGGGATGACCTTGGGAAGCCTTTTCCAACCGAGACCAAAACCCCAAAGGCATCGACCTGGCTTTGGGCACCAGGAGGAAGCTTTGCAGGCAGATGAGGAGGGAGGGAGTGGCACATCCCAGGTGCCAGTTGCAGGCTCTGCCTGGCACTGGCTGTGGTGCTGGGATGCCATCTGCAGCTCTCCTGCACAGGTGCAGACCAGGAACATTCGCTGCCTGCCAGACGTCCTGGTCATCAACTGCGAGGTCAACAGCTCCAAGGAGGCAGACTTCTGGAAGACCCAAGCTGAGGTGAGGGGAGAGGGGAGAGGGGAGACCCTCCCTGGGGGGGTTCTTCTCCTGCCCTTCAGGCTTTGCTGTGTGCCCATTTAGTGCCCAGCTGCTTTGGCTCTCTGCCCCTGAGGCTCTTCTGCTCTCTGCCCAAGCCTGCGCTGGTCACAGAGGGCAGCTTGGAGTTGGAGCTGCTCTGCTGGCACCACAGGGAGGGGGCACTCTGGTGCCCCCCCCCCCCAGCCTCCTCCTGGGAGCCAGCAGCCCATGGATGGGTTCCCCTTGCTCTGTGTCCCTCTCACTGCCTCTAATGGCTCTGTCCTGTCCTCAAGGATCCAGCAGCCCATGGATGGGTTCCCCTTGCTCTGTGTCCCTCTCACCACCTCCACTGGCTCTGTCCTGTCCCCTCTTCTGCTCTGTCCTGTCCCCAGGGATCAGCAGCCCATGGATGGGTTCCCCTTGCTCTGTGTCCCTCTCACTGCCTCTGATGGCTCTGTCCTGTCCCCAAGGATCCAGGAGCTCCTGGATGGGTTCCCCTCTGTCTCTGTGTCCCTCTCCCCACCCCTCATGGCCCTGCCTGGCCCCAGCCTGGCCACCCTCCCCCCTGTCTCGTTGCCAGTTTGCCTTCCAGAGGGCCATGATGAAGAGAGGAGGCTTTGAGCTCACCAAGGGCAAAGAATTCTCCCTGGGGGACTGGTAGGTGACAGCTGCTGGGGGGGGGACACCTCCTGGGGTGTCCTCTGCACCTGAAGGAGCTGAGTTGGGAGGGAGAGCTGAGAATTGGCTCAGCCAAGCTCCTCGGGGTGGGGATCTCAAAGGGACCAATCTCCTCCTGCTCCCCCTGAGGGGGGTTGCTCTGCACAGGGACCCCTTCAGATGCCCTCAGGGACACCCCAGCACAGTTCCCTCCTCCCTCTTCAGCCTCAGGACCATTGCTCAGCACCTTTCTGCCCAACCTTTCCCAGGGGGAGGTGACTCCAGCTTGGCCTTGTCCACCTCTCCTGGGCTGGGGAAGGTTTGATGAGCAGAGTGGTGAAGATCCTCCCTGGGATGACATCTCCTGACCCTCCCCCCCCAATTCCCACTTCCTTTTGACCCTTCCCTGCAGGAAGGAGCTGGGAAAGCCCAGCCCAGGCCACTCCTATCCTTCCATGGAGGAGCTGAAGAACATTTGGATCCCTCATGCCATCAAGATGAAGCTGAGCAAGAGCAAGGAGCTGGATGTCTGCAACTGGAGTGAGAATGAGGAGGTGAAGGCTGCTGAGAAGCCTGCAGGGGAGTGGGGGGAGGGAGCAGGAGCCCTGCGTGGGTGAGAGGCTGTGGGAGGTGCCTTGGGTGGTGAGACAGAAGGGCCTGGGGGGGAGGCTGGGTTGAGAAGAGGCAGAGCTGAGATGGAGCAGGGGTGGAGGTGCTGGAGGGCAGCAGAACCCTGCAGGGGCACCTTGCCAGGCTGGCTGGGTGGGCACAGGCCAAGGGGGTGAAAGTGAACAAGTCCCAGTGCCAGGCTCTGCCCTTTGGCCACAGCAACCCCAAGCAGTGGCACAGGCTGGGCACAGAGTGGCTGAGAGCAGGCAGGCAGAGAGGGCCCTGGGGGTGCTGGGTGGCAGCTGCAGAGGAGGCAGCAGTGTGCCCAGGTGGGCAGCAGAGCCAGGGGCAGCCTGGGCTGGCTGAGGAGCAGTGTGGGCAGCAGGAGCAGGGCAGTCCTTGTGCCCCTGTGCTGGCACTGCTCAGGGCACCCCTGGAGTGCTGTGCCCAGCTCTGGGCTCCTGCACTGCAGAGAGAGGTTGAGGTGCTGGAAGGTGCCCAGAGCAGGGCAGCAAGGCTGGGGAGGGGGCAGAGCCCTGTGAGGAGAGGCTGAGGGAGCTGGGGGGGTGCAGCCTGGCCCAGAGCAGGCTGAGGGCAGAGCTGATTGCTGCCTGCAGCTGCCTGCAGGGAGGCTGTGCCCAGCTGGGGTTGGGCTCTGCTGCCAGGCAGGCAGGGCCAGAAGAAGAGGGCACAGCCTGAAGCTGTGGTAGGGCAGGCTCAGGCTGGGTGTGAGGAGGAAGCTGTTGGCAGAGAGTGATTGGCACTGGGCTGGGCTGCCCAGGGAGGGGGTGCAGTGCCCATGGCTGGGGGCACTGAGTGCCAGGCTCTGGTGGGCAGGGCAGGGCTGGGTTGGGCAGGGGGAGCTCGGAGCTCTCTGCCAGCCTGCCTGGCTCTATGCTCCTGTGCCCATCCCCCCTCACTCTGGGCTGGTTCCTGCTGCAGCTGGCCCCGGGGGATGATCCTGACTCGGTTTACATCTACGACCTGATGGCCACTGTGGTGCACATCCTGGACCCCCGCACCGGGGGCAGCTTGGTAGGGCACATCAAGGTGGGAGAGACCTACCACCAGAGGAAGGAGGTGAGAGGCAGCTCTGCCCCCTCCCCCCAGGGCCCTGAGGGCATCTCCTGCAGGGTTTGCCCCCTGGCATCCCCTCAGTGGAGCCATTCCTGGCTCCTACCTGGGCGAGCTTTGAGTCGCTGCCAAGGTGCCAGCCTGGCCCCCCCCGCAGCCAAGTGCTGCTTGGGCACTCTGTGGGGGGAGGGGAGGGCTGGAGAAGCTGCTCCTGCCCTGGTTGGTTCCTCCTGGCTGGGGGTACAGTGCCAGCAGGGGCCTGTGCTGCCAGGTTAAGGCTGGGAGATGGCATCTGCAAGGGCAGGCTGGGGGGAACTGGATGGGCTCTGGAGCCATTCTGTGGGGAGGGAGGGAGAGAGGCAGGGAAGGAGGGAGAGAGGCAGGGAAGGAGGGAGAGAAAGAAGGAGGGAGGGAGGGAAGGAAGGAGGGAGAGAGGAAAGGAGGGAGGGAAAGAAGGAGAGAGGGAGGGAAGGAGTGGAGGGAGGGAGAGAAGGAAGAAGGGAGAGAAGAAATGAGGGAGGGAAAGAAGGAGAGAGGGAGGGGAGGAGGGAGGGAACTGGATGATATTTGAAGCCATTCTGTGGGGAAGGAGAGAGGGAAGGAAAGAGAGAGGGAGGGCCCTGGGTGATCCCTGAAGCCATTCTGTGGGCAGGGATGGAGGGGAGGAAGGAGAGAGGGAGGGAGGGAAGGAGGGCACTGGGTGACCTTGAAGCCACTCTCCTGCTCTGTGCCAGTCCTGCTGGCTGCTGGAGATGCCCAGGGCAGGAGTTCCCAGCGTGTGCCAAGCTCCATCCTTGGCTCTTTTGCACCTCCCTGGAGTTTCAGGCAGGGGCAGGGCAAGTGCCCAGTGCCCACCCCCGGCCCCAGGGTTCCCACACCAGCACCCAGCAGGGGTTTCCCCCTTTGCTGTCCCAAGCAAGGGTGGGAGTCCCCACATGGCACTGCCACACCCTCCCCTCCCTGCTAACTGGGCAGGGGACTCGCTGCCACCCCCGGGGGGGGGGCGTGGGGGGTGCCCCTAAGGCGGTGCCACCCTTGCCTCGCCCTGCAGGGAGTCACCCACCAGCAGTGGTATCTCTTCAACGACTTCCTCATCGAGCCTGTGGACAAGGTCAGCTCCGGGGGCCGGGCACAGGGTGGGAAGGAGAGCCCAGGGAGGGGTCGGGGGGAAGCCTCTGCCCTGCCCTCTGTGCCATGCCCTGTGCCCTGCAGTGCGAGGCAGTGCAGTTCGACATGAGCTGGAAGGTTCCTGCCATCCTCTACTACGCCCGGAGGAACCTCAATGCCAACTACAACCTCGTCAGTGAGTGCCTGGCGGGGGGCAGTGATGCCCAGGAGGGGAGGGCAGCTCGGAGATGCCTTCTGCCACTGACCCCTCCCCCTCTGTGCCACCCCCTCCCGGGCAGTCAAGAACCCCATCGAGGCCAGCGTGCTGCTGGCAGAGGCTTCCCTGGCACGCAAGCAGCGCAAGTGCCATGCCACCTTCATCCCCCTGATGCTGAGTGAGATGCCCCAGGCCGGGGACTTGGTGGGGCTGGACGCTGAGTTTGTCACTTTGAATGAGGTCAGAGCTGTCCCCAACCCCCCCCCCGGGGGATGAGGAGAAGTGGGAGGGGGAGGGGATGCAGGGGGCAGAGGCTCTGGGTGGTGCCAAGCTCGCTGTAAGGGGTGATTGGGCACTCAGCGCGGGGGGAGGGCAGGGATGGGGGCACTGAGTGTGAGGGGGGGTGGGAGTGAGGCCAGAGAAAGGGCAAGGGGGAAGGGGTCTGGAGAGGAGCAGCTGAGGCTGAAGAAGAGGAGGCTGAGGGGAGACCTCTCAGGGCTCTGCGGTACCCTGAGAGCCAGGCTGGGGGCTGGGCACTGCAGTGCCAGGCTGGGGGCTGGGCACTGCTGCCAAGGGCACAGCACAGGAGGAAGTGGCTCTCGAGTTGCCCAAGCTTTGCCCACCAGAAGAAAACTTCTTCACTCCAAAGGTTCTCCAAGCCTGGCACAGGCTGCCCAGGGAGTGCCCATGCCAGGGAGGAAGGCACAGCTGAGCCCCAGCCTTGGGGGGGAGGTAGAGGATGGTTGGAGTGGGAGACCTGGAAAGGTCTTTTTCTGCCCCCAAAATACCAACCCCCAGCCTCCACCATGCCAACTTGGCAGCTGGCACCGAGCTAGGAGCAGGGGTGGAGGTGTTGGAGGGCAGCAGAGCCCTGCAGGGGCACCTTGCCAGGCTGGCTGGGTGGGCACAGGCCAAGGGGATGAGAGTGAACAAGTCCCAGTGCCAGGCTCTGCCCTTTGGCCACAGTGGCACAGGCTGGGCACAGAGTGGCTGAGAGCAGGCAGGCAGAGAGGGCCCTGGGGGTGCTGGGTGGCAGGTGCAGAGGAGGCAGCAGTGTGCCCAGGTGGGCAGCAGAGCCAGGGGCAGCCTGGGCTGGCTGAGGAGCAGTGTGGGCAGCAGGAGCAGGGCAGTCCTTGTGCCCCTGTGCTGGCACTGCTCAGGGCACCCCTGGAGTGCTGTGCCCAGCTCTGGGCTCCTGCATTGCAGAGAGAGGTTGAGGTGCTGGAAGGTGCCCAGAGCAGGGCAGCAAGGCTGGGGAGGGGGCAGAGCCCTGTGAGGAGAGGCTGAGGGAGCTGGGGGGGGGCAGCCTGGCACAGAGCAGGCTGAGGGCAGAGCTGATTGCTGCCTGCAGCTGCCTGCAGGGAGGCTGTGCCCAGCTGGGGTTGGGCTCTGCTGCCAGGCCCCCAGGGCCAGAAGAAGAGGGCACAGCCTGAAGCTGTGGCAGGGCAGGGTCAGGCTGGGTGTGAGGAGGAAGCTGTTGGCAGAGAGAGTGATTGGCACTGGGCTGGGCTGCCCAGGGAGGTGGTGCAGTGCCCATGGCTGGGGGTGCTGCAGCCAAGGCTGGCTGGGGGCACTGAGTGCCAGGCTCTGGTGGGCTGGGCAGGGGGAGCTCGGGGCTCTCTGCCAGCCTGCCTGGCTCTGTGCCCACCTCAGGAGGAGGCAGAGCTGCGCAGTGATGGCACCAAGTCCACCATCAAGCCCAGCCAGATGTCGGTGGCAAGGATCACCTGCGTGCGTGGGCAGGGGCCCAACGAGGGGGTGCCCTTCATCGACGACTACATCTCCACGCAGGAGCAGGTACCCAGACCCTGCCCCTCCCCCAGCCCTTCCTGCTCCTCCCCACCGCGGGGAGCTGAGACCCTGGCACAGGTGGGACTGAGAGCCTGGCACATGTGGGACTGAGACCCTGGCACAGGTGGGACTGAGAGGGGGAACTTAGAGCCTGGCACAGGTGGGACTGAGAGCCTGGCACACATGGGACTGAGACCCTGGCACAGGTGGGACTGAGACCCTGGCACACATGGGACTGAGACCCTGGCACAGGTGGGACTGAGAGCCTGGCACACATGGGACTAAGACCCTGGCACAGGTGGGACTGAGAGCCTGGCACATATGGGACTGAGACCTTGGCACAGGTGGCCCAGAGAGCGGGAACTTAGAGCCTGGCACATATGGGACTGAGCCTGGCACAGGTGGCCCAGAGAGCGGGAACTGAGAGCCTGGCATGGAGACATTCTGCCCTTCAACCACACAGAAGGGCACCCACTGACCCCACAGCAGGGCACCTCCTCCGATGCCCACCCTTCAGCAGGGCACCCATTCCAATGCCCACCCCTCAGCAGGGCACCCCCTCCGACGCCCACCCTTTAGCAGAACACCCATTCCAGTGCCCACCCCTCAGCAGGGCACCCCCTGACCCCACAGCAGGGCACCTCCTCTGATGGCCACCCTTCAGCAGGGCACCCATTCCAGTGCCCACCCCTCAGCAGGGCACCCCCTCCGACGCCCCTCCCCGGGCAGGGCGGGGGGCCCGCGGGCGGCGCCGGGCCGGTGCCCACGCAGCGCCCCCTGGCGGCAGGTGGTGGATTACCTGACGCAGTACTCCGGGATCAAGCCTGGGGACCTGGACGCGAAGATCTCCTCCAAGCATCTCACCACGCTCAAGGCTACCTACCTGAAGCTTCGCTTCCTCATCGACGTCGGCGTCAAGTTCGTGGGGCATGGCCTGCAGAAGGACTTCCGAGTCATCAACCTGCTGGTGGCAGCACCGAGCCCCTCCTGCCCTCCCTCCCTGCCCTCCCTCCCTCCCTTCCCTTCCTTCCTTCCTGCCCTCCCTCCCTTCCCTTCCTTCCTTCCTGCCCTCTCTCCCTTCCCTTCCTTCCTTCCTGCCCTCTCTCCCTTCCCTTCCTTCCTTCCTGCCCTCTCTCCCTCCCTTCCTCCCTGCCCTCTCTCCCTTCCCTTCCTTCCCTTCCTTCCTGCCCTCCCTCCCTCCCTTTCCTTCCTTCCTTCCTGCCCTCCCTCCCTTCCCTTTCCTTCCTTCCTGCCCTCCCTCCCTTCCCTTCCCTTCCTTCCTTCCTGCCCTCCCTCCCTTCCCTTCCTTCCTTCCTGCCCTCCCTCCCTTCCCTTCCCTTCCTTCCTGCCCTCCCTCCCTTCCCTTCCCTTCCTTCCTGCCCTCCCTCCCTTCCCTTCCCTTCCTTCCTGCCCTCCCTCCCTTCCCTTCCCTTCCTTCCTGCCCTCCCTCCCTTCCCTTCCTTCCTTCCTGCCCTCCCTCCCTTCCCTTCCAACTCATCAACCTGATGGTGGCAGCACTGAGCACCCCCTCCCTCTCCCCTCCCTCTCCCCTCCCTCTCCCCTCCCTCTCCCCTCCCTCTCCCCTCCCTCTCCCCTCCCTCTCCCCTCCCTCTCCCCTCCCTCTCCCCTCCCTCTCCCCTCCCTCTCCCCTCCCTCTCCCCCCAGGGCAGCTCTCTGGGCAGGGTCAGGATGCTGCTGACCCCAGCAGGACCTTCTCTCTCTCTCCCTCTCCCCCAGGTGCCCAAGGACCAGGTGATTGACACAGTCTACCTGTTCCACATCCCGAGGAAGAGGATGATCTCCCTGCGCTTCCTCGCTTGGTACTTCCTGGGTCAGTGGCCCCAGGGCAAGGGCAGGAGCAGCAAGAGAGGGGGGCTGGGAGTTGTGTGGGGGTGTCCCCCACCCCCTGCCTGCTCCTGCTCCTTCACCCCAGGAGCCTTTTCCTTCTCCCCCCCTCCCCCAGACCTGAAGATCCAGGGGGAGACTCACGACAGCATCGAGGACGCTCGCACAGCTCTGCAGCTCTACCGCAAGTACCTGGAGCTGACCCCGCAGGGCACCGAGCCCGAGGACTTCCGCAAGGTTGGAGCCTGGCACAGCCCTGCCCCCCGGGGGCACATTCCCAGGGGCTGTGCCAGGAGGGACAGCAGCAGCCTGGCTTGGAGCAGCTGCGGCGTGGGCAGGGAGTGCCCATCCCGGGCCGGGCGCTAGGGAGGGCACAGTTGGAGTGATGGAGGCAGCGTTGGGTCCCCTTCGGTGCCAGGAGGATGTTGGGGGCACAGGGAAAGGGCAGGGAAGGTGAGGAAGGGGCTGGAGAAGTTGTGAGGAGCAGCTGAGGGTGCTTGGGGGGAGATGAGGCTGGGGAAGAGGAGGCTGAGGAGAGACCTCCAGGGGCTCTGCAGCTCGCTGAGGGGAGGCTGGAGCCAGGGCAGGGTTGGGCTCTGCTGCCAAGGGACAGCACCAGAGATGACCTCAAGCGACCCCAGGGCAGGTTCAGCTTAGCCCTGAGGAACAATTTCTGCCCCTTGAGGGTCGTCCAGGCCTGGCCCAGGCTGCCCAGGGGGCAGTGGTGGAGCCTCCATCCCCGGGGAGGTCTCAGAGCCGTGGGGGGAGGTGATGCTGGAGGTGCCCTGAGGCTGTTCCCTGCTGCCCTCCGAGGTCTTTTCCAAGCCAACCGAGGGAGGTTTCTAAGCCCTGGAGCTGCGGTGCTGGGGGCCGGGGCCGGGGGTGGTGCCCCCGGGGCGGTCCGGTGGTGGTGGTGCTCCCGGGGCGGTGCCGGGGCCGCGGTTGGGCTCCAGGAGCTCTCCCAAGCCCGAGGCTGTTGCGGTCCCAAGGTGCTCAAAGGTCTCTACGAGAAGGGTCGGAAGATGGACTGGAAGGTGCCGGAGCCTGACAGCCAGAGCAGCCCCAAGCGTAAGGCAGCACCGCAGCCCCCGGACCCCCCACCCCAGCTTTGCCCCCCCCGTGCCCCCTCACCCTGCTGTGTCCCCGCAGACGGCGCCGTGTACCCCCCGGTGCTGGCTCTGTGACCGGACCCCGGCCAGAAGCAACCCTGGGACCCCCTGCGGGAAGCGGACACAAAGAACTGGAACCAGCAGCGGGGACTGAGCTGCTCTTGCCCCTGCCCGACCCCCGCGGGCATCCCCCGGGGCCCGGCGCCCCGGGACTCCCTCTCCTTGTCGGTGTCCCCCCGACCCTCCCCCCGCCTCTCGCCCGCCGGCCCGGGCGCCCTCATAAAGCAGCCTCAGCTCCCCGCGCCGCCGTCTGCTCCTTGGCTCGGGGGCTGCGGGGTTGGGCACCGGCACCGGCACCGGGGCCACGGCACGGAGAAGCCGGCCCGGGGCTGGCACCGAAGCCACGGCACGGCAGCACCGCGGAGCCACAGCGCAGGGGAACCGGAGCTGCACCGGCGGCAGCCCGGGAAGGATCCAGCCCGGGAAGGATCCAGCTCGGAGCCGCTGCCGGTTCCGGGACCGCCCGGGCGGGGGCGGGGCCAAGCCGCGTCTGGGCGGGGCTAGCCGAGTCCCCGCCCCCTCGGCGCGAGCGCCACGCGGCCCGGGCCTTGGCGGCCGTGGGGTCCTTGCGGCTGTCCCGGGGCTGTCCGTGGCGATGCCTGCGTCCGGGACGACCCCGCCGCGGGCTCCGGAGCCGGTCTGACCGGTTCGACTCGTTCCGTCTGCCCGACCGGTTCGTCCGTCGGCCTCTCCTAGCGCCCTCCCGCCGCACGGGCTCGGGTTAGGGGGTCGTCGGGGCAGGCGGAGCCGTGGGCAGCCCCGGGTGAGCGGGACGGGAGGGCGGCGGTACTGGGGGGGCTCGGTTGGGTCCCGCCGCTCCGGGCCGGGGCCGCTGGGTGAGGGGGGGCAGGGGAGGGGGCGGCGAGAGGCTCCCGGAGGGGAGGGAGCTCCGCGGGGGGCTCCGAGTTGGGCTCCGTAGGAGTGGGTTCCGCGGGGGGCAGGGGTCCGTAGGGGGCGCTGGAAGGGGGGGGTCTGGCATGGCCCTTAGTGGGGAGGGGGCTCTGGGGGGGCTCTGGGGGGGTCTTTGGGGGGTCTCGGGGCCCAGCCAGGCCCTGCCTGGGGCTGCGGCTCAGGGGGGGCTTTGGAGGGCTCCCAATGCCCTCTGGGTGCGGCTGGGCAGGGGGCAGGGGGCAGGATTCGGCCCCCCCCCAGCAGTGTCGCTGTCGCCGCCCGCAGGTCACCTCCCCCCCGACCCCCCCCAGACCCCCAGCGGAGCAGTGAGGATGAGGAGGGAGCGGAGCCCTCCCGAGCTGTGCCCGGCCCTGGCACTGGCCCTGGCACTGCTGCTGCTGCCCACAGCCTGCGCCCGCCGGAGCCAGGACCTGCACTGCGGAGGTGTGGTGGGCACAGGGTGGGCACAGGGTGGGCACAGGGTGGGCACAAAGTGGGCACAGGGTGGCACAAGGTGAGGACAGGATGGTAGGCACAAGGTGGCACGAGGTGGGCACAAGGTGGGATGGTGGTCACAGGGTGGCATGAGGTGGGACAGGGTGGCACAGGATGGCACGGGATGGGGATGGGGGACACAGGGTGGCACGAGGTGGGCACAGGGCTCGAGGTGGCATTTGGGACCTCTTTGCCCTGTGGCTGCTGCCACTCGGGGCGGGGGTGGCAGTGCCAGGGGGAGGTCGGGCAGCGCCGGCGGGAGGCTGGGCAGGTTGGCAGCTGTGCCCCCCGCAGCCTGCCGGGCAGGTTGGCAGCTGTGCCCCCCGCAGCCTGCCGGGCACTGGTGGACGAGCTGGAGTGGGAGATTGCCCAGGTGGACCCCCGCAGGACGCTGCAGGTTGGCTCCTTCCGCATCAACCCCGACGGCAGCCAGTCGGTCGTGGAGGTCAGGCTGGCACCAGGCTGGCATCTCCCCTGCCACCCTCGTCTGCCTCACCTTGCTCCCCTGCCTGTTGCCAGCCCCGTGGCATTCCCAGGGTGCCTATAGCGGTGCCAGGCCCTCTCCTCACCACTCCTTGCCATTCCCAGTGTGCCCAGAGAGGTGCCAGGCTCTCACTCCTCCCTGCCATTCCCAGCGTGCCCGTAGAGATGCCAGGTCCTCTCCTCACTCCTCCCTGCCATTCCCAGCGTGCCCATAGAGATGCCAGGCCCTCTTCTCACTCCTCCCTGCCATTCCCAGCATGCCCATAGAGGTGCCAGGCCCTCTCCTCACTCCTCCCTGCCATTCCCAGCGTGCCCATAGAGATGCCAGGCCCTCTCACCACTCCCTGCCATTCCCAGCGTGCCCATAGAGGTGCCAGGCCCTCTCACCACTCCCTGCCATTCCCAGCGTGCCCATAGAGGTGCCAGGCCCTCTCACCACTCCCTGCCATTCCCAGCGTGCCCATAGAGATGCCAGGCCCTCTCCTCACTCTTCCCTGCCATTCCCAGTGTGCCCATAGAGATGCCAGGCCCTCTCCTCACTCCTCCCTGCCATTCCCAGTGTGCCCATAGAGATGCCAGGCCCTCTCCTCGCCACTCCCTGCCATTCCCGGGGTGCCCATGGCGGTGCCAGACCCTTCCCCTGGCACTGCCATGGCTGCTGAGCTGGTGCCCGTGCCGCAGGTGCCCTATGCCCGCTCCGAGGCTCACCTGACAGAGCTGCTGGAGAGGGTCTGTGAGAAGATGCAGGACTATGGGGAGAGGCTGGACCCTGGCACCCAGCGCCGGAGCTACGTCCGGCTCAGCGCCCAGGATGGCACCAGGCTGGACCTGGACGGGGTCAGGGTCGATGGGGATGTGGCTGCCAGCCTCAAGTTCGCGGTGGGTGAGCCCAGCTGGCATCCCCTGGGGCTTGCTGGCAGGTCTGGGGTGGTGGCAGGCAGGGTGGTGGGCAGCAGGGGTGCTTGGAGGGCAGCAGCTGCTTCCCTTGGTCCTTCAGTGCCAGCTGCTGGCTGCTTCCCTTGGTCCTCCAGTGCCACCAGCAGCTCCTTTCCTTGGTCCTCCAGTGCCAGCTGCTGGGACCATCCCTTGGCCCTTCAGTGCCAGCTGCTGGCTGCTTCCCTTGGTCCTCCAGTGCCAGCTGCTGGGACCATCCCTTGGCCCTTCAGTACCAGCTGCTGGCTGCTTCCCTTGGCCCTTCAGTGCCAGCTGCTGGCTCCTTCCTTTGGCCCTTCAGTGCCAGCTGCTGGCTCCTTCCCTTGGTCCTCCAGTGCCAGCTGCTGGCTGCTTCCCTTGGCCCTTCAGTGCCAGCTGCTGGCTGCTTCCCTTGGTCCTCCAGTGCCAGCTGCTGGCTCCTTCCCTTGGCCCTTCAGTGCCAGCTGCAGGCTCCTTCCTTTGGCCCTTCAGTGCCAGCTGCTGGGACCATCCTTTGGTCCTTCAGTGCCAGCTGCTGGGACCATCCCTTGGTCCTCCAGTGCCAGCTGCTGGCTGCTTCCCTTGGCCCTTCAGTGCCACCAGCAGCTCCTTCCCTTGGTCCTTCCTGGGTGGGATGGGGTGGAGAGGATGGGTCTGGGCTCGGTGCCCTCTGGGTGCCCCCTGGCTGCCCTCTGGCTGCCCTCTGAGCCCTCTGCTGGTGCCGCTGCAGTGTGAGAGCATCGCTGAGGAGTACGAGGATGAGCTCCTGGAGCTGCTGTCCCACCAGGCCGACAACGTCAAGGACAGGCTCTGCAGCAAGCGCACAGGTGAGGGCTGTGCCAGGCCGTGCCAGGCTGTGCCAGGCTGTGCCAGGCTGTGCCAGGCCGGGGCTCTTCCTGTGCCCTGCTGGGTCGTGGCTCACAAGGAGCTGCCAGCCCAGGGCAGGGAGGATGTGGAGGAGCTGCAAGGCCTTGGAACTCCAGCAGCTCTGGGTCCCCTGCCAGCTGCCCCCTGCCAGCTGTCCCCCCCAGCTGCCCCCTCCAGCTTGCCCCCCTGCCACCTGCCAGCTGCCCTGTGCCAGCTGCCTCCCTCTAGTAGCTCCCCTTCTAGCTGCCCCCCTGCCCTCTGCCCTCCACCAGCTGCCCCTCTGCCAGCTGATCCCACTGCAGTTGCTCTTCTCCAGCTGCCTCCCCCTCCAGCTGCCCCATGCCAAGTGCCTCACTCTAACAGCTCCCTGCCAGCTGCCCCCTGCCAGCTGCCCCCTGCCAGCTGCCTCCCACCAGCTGCCCCCTGCCAGCTGCCTCCCACCAGCTGCCCCACTCTACCTTGCTCCTCTCTCTGCCAACTGCTCCCTCCAGCTGCCCTGTGCCAGCTGCCTCCCTCCAGCTGCCCCTCCTCCAGCACCCCACTGCCCTCAGCTCGTTCTGGGTGCCCTGCCCAGCAGACTCTGGCACAGCCAACGTGGGCACTCACCCCGTGGCATCTCCCTGCCCCCCCCAGGCTATTTCCAGCTTGTAAGCAGCAGGGTCAGGGCATGCCAGGACCTTTGCCCTCCCCTGTTAACAGAGGCAGGTGTGGGCACTGCAGGGCTGTGCCAGCATGGATGCCCTGGTGACGTGGCATGTGCCAAGGAGGGAACTTTCCTTCCCCAAGGGCATCCTGAGGTGCTCCTTGGGATCAGCCTGAGCCTAGCCAGGCACAGGCTCTGCCAGCAGCTCTGTGCCAACCTTAACCACGGGACAAAGAGAAAGGGAAGCTGAAGGGGAAGCTCAGGACTCCCCTGGCACAACTGCCCTGGCAAGGAGCTCCCCTGGCACAGCTCACAGCTGCCAGGGGAAGGGTGCCACAAGGCTCTGCCCTGTCCTGACAGCTCTGCCACCCTTTGTCCCCCCCAGACCTGTGTGACCATGCCCTCCACATCCCCCACGACGAGCTGTGACCCTGGCAGCAGCCCTGGCTGCCTCCGGAGGACGCTGCCAACCTGTGCCAGTGGCTTGGTGGGACCAGGACAGCGCCGTGCCCGCCCGGATGTCCCTTACCTCTTGGTTTGCCCTGTCCTCTGCTGGCCCTGCCGGGCAGCACGGGGCATGGAGCTGGCATGGATGCTGCCAAGGATGCTGCCCTGCCCCAGCCAGCCTGCTGCTCTCATCCTCTTTATTCCCTGCCCACCCACTGCAGCCGTGGCACTGGGGGGCACTGGGACACTGGTGCTGGGGGGCACTGGGGTGCTGGTGTTGGGGGCACCTGGACATTGGTGCTGGGGGGCACCTGGACTCTGGCAGGGGGGGCACTGGGATGCTGGTGCTGGGGGGCACCTGGATATTGGTGCTGGGGGGTATCAGGACGTGGGCACTGGGACACTGGCACTGAGGGCACTGGGGTGCTGGTGCTGGGGTCACCTGGACGTTGGTGTTGAGGGCATGGGGGTGCTGGCACAGGGGGCACTGGGGTGCTGGTGCTGGGGGCACCTGGACGCTGGCACAGGGGGCACTGGGGTGCTGGTGCTGGGGCACCTGGACGCTGGCCTCACGGGGACCTTTCGGTGGCAGCTGCCAGCCAGGGCCCTTGCCCTGCCGCTGCCAGGACCTGGGGGGGCTCTCCCGGGGGTCCCCTCCCTGCTGCAGGCAATAAAGGGGCCCTGCCGTGGGCCCGGCCCGGGGCCGCTCTCGCCGCTGTGCTGCAGGGTGCGGTCGGTGCTGGCAGCCTGCAGCGGCCCCCACGCGTCCCTGCCGTGGCCCAGGCTGGGTCCGGCGGGCGCCAGGCGCGGGTCAGGCCTGGCCCAGCGCCCAGCACGGGGGCACCGCCTGCGCCCGCGGGGGCACCGCGCCCGCTCCGCCCGGGGGCAATGCCCGGGGGTCAGCGAGGACAAGCGCCTGGGGCCCTGCCCTGCCCCCCCCCGGCCCCGGCGTGACCGCGGCGGCTGGGGCGGTGGCGCGGGGATGACGTCACCGCCCTGCGGTGGGGCGCGGGGTGACGTCACAGCCCGCGGGGTGACGTCACTGCCCACAGCGCGTGGGTGACTTCATTGGGCTGCCCCACACCGCAGCTGGGCGGCACCGAACCGCCGCCGCTGGGGGGTGGGGGGGGGTGGTGAGTGGGTTCGGTGGGTGTGAGGCGGCGGCGTGACGTCACGCACTGCGGCCGATGGCGTCACGGCAGGAACGGAGGCTCCGCCTCGCCGCGGCCCCGCCCGCGGATCAGGCGAACGCGGCGGGCGCCTATCGCGGGGGGTCCTTCCCCGTGCCTCCTCGTTTGCATGTCCCCGCCCCCTCCCGGTGAGGCGCAGCCAATAGCGAGCGGCCGAGGGCGGAGCTATGCTAATAACCCGCGCGCGCCGCGCCGCGCCCCGCCCTGGCCGCGCGCAGGAAGCCCCCGGACGCTGCCGCCGCTCGCTCCGGTCCCGGCCCCGCTCCCGGCCCCGCTCCGCTCCCGGCCCCGCTCCGCTCCGCTCCGTCCCGCCCTGCGCCCGGCTCGCTGCCGCCATGACGCTCCTCGCCGCCGGTACCCGGGCGGCCGCGCGCCTCCGCGGGCCCAAGGTGAGGCCCGCACCCGCCGCGCCTCAAAGCGGCGATGCCGCCGGTTGGGGTGGGCGGGGGGGGGGGGTCCTGTGCGGTGTCGGTTCTTAAAGGGGCCGCGCAGGCTGAGGAGGGGGCGTGTGCGGGGGGTGGGTGTTTTAAGGCACCGCAGCATCGGTGGGGAGGGGGCCGCGAGGTCGCGCGCCGCAGCGGCAGCACGTGGTGGGCACCGGCGCCGCCTCCGCCGGCAGCGTCGGTAACGGGCGGCAGGGTGGGGTGTGCCGTGCCCTCCCCCCCCCCTTCCTCCTTCCGTCTCTCAGTGTTTTTTGTCCGCGCTGGAAGGGTCCCGATTGGGACCCCAGACCCCATTAGGACACCGGGGGAGGGCTCCCAGCCCCGGCCCGCGACCCGCACCTCGGGGGTCCGGCGCCGGTTCCGGGGGTGCTCGGTCCTGTCGCACCCTCTGCATTTAGAGGCTTCCTCTCCTGCCGCTTCCCCGGTGCGGGGCTGCGCTTCCTCGGTGGGGTCCCAGGCCAGTCCCGGTGGGGACCCTCACCGGGCAGCACCGGCAGTAGGAGAACGGTGTCGGGGTGGGGGTGGGGTGGGGGTGTCCCCTGCCTCCGCTCCTCGCTCCCCGCCCTTCGCGGCGGCCCGGTGCTGTAGAGGACACCGGGGTCACGGCGAAGGGACCCCTCCCGGTCCGGGGCCGTGCTGGGGGGGAGGGGGTCCGAGGTGTCCCGGGGGTTGAGGCGGGGCGGGGTGACCCCGGCACACACCCAGCCCCCCCCGCCCCGGTCCGTTAGCCTTGGCCGCGGCCCTCGGCGTTTCGTAACGGCCGCTCCGGCGTCCGTATCGACCGGGCGTTATTTTGGGAACCGGGGCCGTGTTGTGGTGCCCTACTTGGCCCCCGCTGGCCCCGGGGCGGGGGAGAGCAGGGGGCATCACCCCGGTAACCGGAGCCAACCCTTCCCCCCGACTCGTGTCCTAATCCCGACCCGCCGCCATCCTCCTCCTCCTCTTCCTCCTTCCCCCGTGGCCTCATCTCCCGTTACTCCCCGGGGCGGCGGCGGGCGGGGGGGGGTCTCCTGCCAGCCCTCTCCCGACTCAAACCGAGGTGGCTGTGGGGGGAGGGTCGCAGGGTGAGGGGGGGCTGGGGGGGAGGGACGCCCCGGCGGAGGGTCCGGTCGGTCCCGGAGCTGCCCCAGCCCCGCGGGCCGGTGTCCGGTGTCACTGCCAGCTCGTCTGACCTTGAGCCGGTGACAGCCGCGGGCGGCCTGGCACAGGGTCCCCTACGGACCGGGATGGCACCGAGTGCCAGGGGGGTGGGCAGGGTGGCACCGGCTGCGCTGGGCACCCCTCGGTGGCGACTGACACCTACCTACCCCCCCCCACACACACCTTGACCTTGTGCTTGCTGTGTGCCCCCCCCGGGGGTGCCACCTGTTGCTGGTGGGCACAGACTTGGCAGAGCAACTACCCCCCCCCCACGGGTGGTGGTTGGGGTGGGCACACTTAGGGTGCCCTGCAGTGGGGGGCGGGGGGGGGGTTGCTGTGTATCCCCCCCCCCAGTCTGTCCTCCGTGTCCCCGTCCCACCCCCACCCCCACCCGGCAGGCAGCGGAAAAACCGAGTCATGGTTCCGCCGGCGGCGCTGCCGCGGCCGCGGGGGTCAGCCCCGGGGGGGGCTCCGCCGGGCACGGATGGAGCCTCCCCGCGGTGCCCAGGACCCATCTCCCACCGCCCCTTAACCCCTGCCCCTCGCCGTGCCCGCTCTGCCGGCCGGGACGTGCCGGGGGTGCCGCCGTGCGAGCACCGAGGGGGAGATGCGATGCCAGGCCCGGGCGATGCCAGGCTCGGGCGATGCCAGGCTCGGGGTTCCCTGCTGTCCCAGGGCATCCCCAAGGTCCAGAGTCCCCGCGGTCGCAGTGCCTGGCATCGCCGGGCGCGGGCGAGGAACACAGATCGGCTTCCCCCGAGCCGCCAAACCGCAGCCCTGCCCTGCCCTGCCCACCGGGGCCGTGCCAGCCTGGCAGGGCTGTGCCAGCGGCTGCAGGGCTGCCCTCTGCCAGGTGCTTGCGCAGGGCAGGAAGTGAAACCAAAGCTTCTTCGGTCACCTCCAGGGGCTGCTCCCTGGGTGCCAACCTGCTGAGGGGGCTCCTGCCAGCGCTCCCACCCCACCCCGTGCCACCCTGCCCAGCCCTGCCCAGCCCTGCCCAGCCCGGCTCGACCTGCCTGGCTCATGTCCCTGCCACGCGTGGGCGAGGGGAACGCCGCAGCTGCTGTGGCCTCATGAGCCCAGGGTGGCACCGGCTGGCTCCTGCCACAGGAGTTGTGCCATGCTCGGGGCAGAGAGGGGCAGCTGGGAGGGCTTCACCCCCCTGTGAAGGGGCAGCTGTGGCACCAGCAGGGCAGTGCCCAGGTGTGCAAAGGGGAGCTGTGGCACCAGCAGGGCTGTGCCCAGGTGTGTAACAGGGGAGCTGTGGCACCAGCAGGGCAGTGCCCAGGTGTGCAAAGGGGAAGCTGTGGCACCAGCAGGGCTGTGCCCAGGTGTGCAAAGGGGAAGCTGTGGCACCAGCAGGGCTGTGCCCAGGTGTGTAAAGGGGGAGCTGTGGCACCAGCAGGGCAGTGCCCAGGTGTGTAACAGGGGAGCTGTGGCACCAGCAGGGCAGTGCCCAGGTGTGCAAAGGGGAGCTGTGGCACCAGCAGGGCAGTGCCCAGGTGTGTAACAGGGGAGCTGTGGCACCAGCAGGGCAGTGCCCAGGTGTGCAAAGAGGAGCTGTGGCACCAGCAGGGCTGTGCCCAGGTGTGTAAAGGGGAGCTGTGGCATCAGCAGGGCTGTGCCCAGGTGTGTAAAGGGGAGCTGTGGCATCAGCAGGGCTGTGCCCAGGTGTGTAAAGGGGAGCTGTGGCACCAGCAGGGCAGTGCCCAGGTGCCACCCAGTCTCTCTCTCTGCTCTCCCCCAGAATGCTTCCTGTGCCCTCTTTGCTGCCCGCCATGCCAGCGCTGCCACGGTAAGAGGAGCCCTTGCTGCTGGCACCCCCTTGCCCGTGGGGAGTGGGTGCTGGGCACCCCCCCTCGGCTGTGCCAGGGCTCACAGTACCCATGCCCAGTACCTATGCCCTGTCCCCAGAACCTGAAGGACGTCCTGGCCTCGCTGATCCCTAAGGAGCAAGCCAGGATCAAGAGCTTCAGGCAGCAGCATGGCAGCACTGCCATCGGGCAGATCACCGTGGACATGGTGAGTGGAGCCCTGCCAGGGCCGTGCCAGGGCCGTGCCAGGGCTGCCAGCCTTGTGCCACGGCCCTGTCCCTCCCCTCCCGCAGGTGTACGGTGGCATGAGGGGCATGAAGGGGTTGATCTACGAGACCTCAGTGCTGGATCCCGACGAGGTAGGATCCAGTCCTGCCCCCCGGCGCCGGTGCCCAGCTGGGTGCCAGCCTGGCGGCTGACGCCGTGCCCGGCGCTCCGCAGGGCATTCGCTTCCGCGGCTACAGCATCCCCGAGTGCCAGAAGCTGCTGCCCAAAGCCGCCGGCGGGGAGGAGCCGCTGCCCGAGGGCCTCTTCTGGCTGCTGCTGACCGGGCAGGTGCCCACGCAGGAGCAGGTAACCCGCGGCGGGGGCGGGTGGCACCGCCGGGCGGCCTCGCCCCGGTGCCCGTCGCGCCCTGCAGCTCGGCCCTGTGCCCTGCCCGCAGGTGGCATGGCTGTCCCGCGAGTGGGCGCGGCGGGCGGCGCTGCCCTCGCACGTCGTGACCATGCTGGACAACTTCCCTGCCAGCCTGCACCCCATGGCACAGCTCAGCGCCGCCGCCACCGCCCTCAGCAGCGAGAGCCACTTCGCGCAGGCCTACGCCCGGGGGCTGCACCGGGCACAGTACTGGCAGGTACCCGCCCGCCGCCGCCTTCCTCCAGCTCCTCCCTCCTCTTCCTCCTTTCCTCTCCCTCTCTCTTCCTCCTTTCCCCTCCCTCCTCTTCCCCCTTTCCCCTCCCTCCCTCTTCCCCCTTTCCCCTCCCTCCCTCTTCCTCCTTTCCCCTCCCTCTCTCTTCCTCCTTTCCCCTCCCTCTCTCTTCCCCCTTTCCCCTCCCTCTTCCCCCTTTCCCCCCTCTCCCTCCTTTCTCCTCTCCCTCTCTACCTCCTTTCCCCTCTCTCTCTCTCCCTCCTTTCCCCTCTCTCTCTCTCCCCCCTTTCCCCTCCCTCTCTCTTCCCCCTTTCCCCTCCCTCTCTCTTCCCCCTTTCCCCTCCCTCTTCCTCCTTTCCCCTCCCTCCCTCTTCCTCCTTTCCCCTCCCTCTCTCTTCCTCCTTTCCCCTCCCTCTCTCTTCCTCCTTTCCCCTCCCTCTCTCTTCCTCCTTTCCCCTCCCTCCTCTTCCTCCTTTCCCCTCCCTCCTCTTCCTCCTTTCCCCTCCCTCTCTCTTCCCCCCTTTCCCCTCCCTCTTCCTCCTTTCCCCTCCCTCCCTCTTCCTCCTTTCCCCTCCCTCCCTCTTCCTCCTTTCCCCTCCCTCTCTCTTCCCCCTTTCCCCTCCCTCTTCTTCCTTTCTCCTCCCTCCCTCTTTCTCCTTTCCCCTCCCTCTCTCTTCCTCCTTTCCCCTCCCTCTCTCTTCCTCCTTTCCCCTCCCTCTCTCTTCCTCCTTTCCCCTCCCTCTCTCTTCCCCCTTTCCCCTCCCTCTCTCTTCCTCCTTTCCCCTCCCTCTCTCTTCCCCCTTTCCCCTCCCTCCCTCATCCTTCTCTACTCTCTCTCCTTCTCTCTTTCTCGACCTTTCTCCTTCTCTCTCCCTTTCTTATTCTCTTTTTCCCTTCTTCCCTTCCTCCCTCTCTCCTTCTCTCTCTTTCTCCCTTCCTCTCTTCCTCCCTCCCTCCCTCCCTCCCTCCCTCCCTCCCTCTCTTCCCTCTTCTCCCCCCCTCCCTCTCTTCCCCTTTCTCCCTCCCTGTCTTCCCCTTTCTCCCTCCCTCTCTTCCCCTTTCTCCCTCCCTCTCTTCCCCTTTCTCCCTCCCTCTCTTCCCCTCTCTCTTCCTTTCTTCCCCACTCTCTCCCTCCCCCCCTCCCGTCTCTCCCTCCCCCCCCCGTCTCTCCCTCCCCCCCCCCGTCTCTCCCTCCCCCCAGTCTCTCCCTCCCCCCCTCCCCTGGCACCAGCCGGGCAGGGCCTTGGCTCTTTAACCTCTCTTTAATCCTGAGCTTAACCCTCAGGCTTGGGCGGGAGGGGGCTGGGAGGGAGACAAAGGTAAGTCGAGGCGAGCAGGTGGTGCCCGGCGGGGTGGTGCCCTCCTTCCCGGGCCCCCTGGCAGCGAGCCCCTGGCCTGCCCCTGCCCAGTTCGTGTACGAGGATGCCATGGACCTGATTGCCAAACTGCCCTGCGTGGCAGCCAAGATCTACCGCAACCTGTACCGGGAGGGCAGCAGCATCGGCGCCATCGACCCCAGCCTCGACTGGTCCCACAACTTCACCAACATGCTGGGGTACACTGACCCCCAGTTCACCGAGCTCATGAGGCTCTACCTCACCATCCACAGGTGTGCCAACCTGCCAGGGCACTGCCAGGGCAGCTGCCCCCCCGGCCGGGCGGGTGGGCGCGGATTGGCACCGCGGAGGAGCCGGGCGGGAGGTGCCCTGAGCTGGCTGCTTGGGGGGGGGTGGGGAGTGGAGGCACTGGGGTGGGGTGAGGGTGGGTCTGGGGGTGTTGGGGTGGGTGAAGTGGGCAGAGGATGGGCACAGGTGAGCTCCTCAGCATGGTGGTGATCGTGGATGGGACCTGGGGTGTGCCCAGGTTGGCACTGTGGAGCCACAGGGCAGGACTGGGAGGTGTTTGGTCTGGTGTGGGTGAGGTGGGCATAAGGTAGGGCTGATGTGGGCTCCTCAGCATGGCACTGCCCATAAAGGAGACTTAGGATGTGCTCCAGGCTGGCATTGTGGAGCCACAGGGCAGGGCTGGGGAGGTGTTTGGTCTGGGGGTGTTGGTATGGGTGAGGTGGGCACAGGGTGGGCACGGGGTAAGGCTGATGTGAGCTCCTCAGCGTGGCAGTGATCATGGATGGGACCTGGGATGTGCCCAGGCTGGCACTGTGGAGCCACAGGGCAGGGCTGGGGTGGGGATGGGAGGTGTTGGGGTGGGTATGGGTGGGGATGGGTGAGGTGGGCACAGGGCAGGGCTGATATGTGCCCCTCTGCCCTGCAGTGACCACGAAGGGGGCAATGTGAGTGCCCACACCAGCCACCTGGTGGGCAGTGCCCTCTCAGACCCTTACCTCGCCTTCGCCGCTGCCATGAACGGCCTGGCAGGGCCTCTGCACGGCCTTGCCAACCAGGTGGGGGCACCCCCGCGGCTCTGCCACTGCCTCTCTGTCCCCTTCTCACCTCCTCTCCTCTCCCTCCCCCCCTCTTCCTCCTCCTCCTTTCCCTTTTCCTCCTCCTCCTTTCCCTTTTCCTCCTCCTCCTTTCCCTTTTCCTCCTCCTCCTTTCCCTTTTCCTCCTCCTCCTTTCCCTTTCCTCCTCCTCCTTTCCCTTTTCCTCCTCCTCCTTTCCCTTTTCCTCCTCCTCCTTTCCCTTTTCCTCCTCCTCCTTTCCCTTTTCCTCCTCCTCCTTTCCCTTTTCCTCCTCCTCCTTTCCCTTTTCCTCCTCCCTTCCTTCCTCCTCCCTTCCTTCCTCCTCCCTTCCTTCCTCCTCCCTTCCTTCCTCCTCCCTTCCTTCCTCCTCCCTTCCTTCCTCCTCCCTTCCTTCCTCCTCCCTTCCTTCCTCCTCCCTTCCTTCCTCCTCCCTTCCTTCCTCCTCCTTTCCTTCCTCCTCCTTTCCTTCCTCCTCCTTTCCTTCCTCCTCCTTTCCTTCCTCCTCCTTCTCCCTTCCTCCATCCTCCTCCTCTCCCTCCTCCTCCTCCTTTCCCCCAACCTCCCTCCCCCTTCCTTCCCTTCCCTCCCCTTCCTCCCCCTCTCTCCCTCCCCCTCCTCCTCTCTCCTCACCTCCCTCCTCCTCCTCGCCAGGAGGTGCTGCTGTGGCTCACAGACCTGCAGAAGGAGCTTGGCCAGGAGGTGTCTGATGAGAAGCTTCGAGACTTCATCTGGAACACTCTCAACTCGGGCAGGGTGAGCCCAGCTGTGCCCACGTGCCAGGCTCAGGGTGCCAACCTGGGGCCTCCCCATCATCATCCTCCCCCTTCTGATAAAACCCCTGCCCACCTGTGCCCACTTACCAGCCTTGAGGTGCCAACCTCTGACCTCCCCATCATCCCCCCCACCCTCAATTCAGTCAGATGAGCCCAGCTGTGCCCACGTGCCAGGCTCAGGGTGCCAACCTCTGACCTCTCTATCATCCCCCACTCTCAACTCTGGCAGGCTGAGCCCACCTGTGCCCACTGGCTGGGCTCAGGGTGCCACCCTCTCACCTTCCTTATCATCCTCACCCGAGCTCTCTGCCCTCGTGCCAGGTGGTGCCAGGCTATGGGCACGCAGTGCTGCGCAAGACTGACCCTCGCTACACCTGCCAGAGGGAGTTTGCCCTCAAGCACCTGCCCAAGGATCCTCTCTTCAGGCTGGTGGCACAGCTCTACAAGATCGTGCCCAACGTGCTGCTGGAGCAGGGCAAGGCCAAGAACCCCTGGCCCAACGTCGATGCCCACAGCGGGGTCCTGCTGCAGGTCAGCTTTGCCCCTGGGCGCCCTCCAGCCACCCCTGGGTGCCCTCTACCCACACCTGAGTGCCCTCTACCCACCCCTGCATGCCCTGCAGCCACCCCTGGGTGCCCTCCAGCCACCCCTGCATGCCCTCCAGCCACCCCTGGGTGCCCTCTCTCCCCTCCTAGATGCCCTCTACCCACTCCTGGATGATCTTCATCCCCTCGATGCCCTCTGCCCACCCCTTGATGCCCTCCAACCACTCCTAGATGTTTTCTTTGTCTTTTTCGGCTCCTCCTTGTCCTTTTTCCCCTTCCCTTTGCCCTTTTTCCCCTTCCCTTTGCCCTTTTTCCCCTTCCCTTTGCCCTTTTTCCCCTTCCCTTTGCCCTTTTTCCCCTTCCCTCTGCTCTTTCCCCTTCCCTTTGCCCTTTTTCCCCTTCCCTTTGCCCCTCTTCCCCTTCCCTTTGCCCTCTTCCCCTTCCCTTTGCCCTCTTCCCCTTCCCTTTGCCCTCTTCCCTTTGCCCTTTTTCCCCTTCCCTTTGCCCTTTTTCCCCTGCCCCTTTTCCCCTTCCCTTTTCCCCTTCCCTTTTCCCCTGCCCCTTTTCCCCTTCCCTTTTCCCCTGCCCCTTTTCCCCTTCCCTTTTCCCCTGCCCCTTTTCCCCTGCCCCTTTTCCCCTGCCCCTTTTCCCCTGCCCCTTTTCCCCTGCCCCTTTTCCCCTTCCCTTTTCCCCTTCCCTTTTCCCCTTCCCTTTTCCCCTTCCCTTTTCCCCTTCCCTTTTCCCCTTCCCTTTTCCCCTGCCCCTTTTCCCCTTCCCTTTTCCCCTTCCCTTTTCCCCTTCCCTTTTCCCCTTCCCTCTTCCCCTTCCCTCTTCCCCTTCCCTCTTCCCTTTCCCCCTTCCCTTTTCCCCTTCCCTTTTCCCCTGCCCCTTTTCCCCTTCCCTTTTCCCCTGCCCTTTTCCCCTTCCCTTTTCCCCTGCCCCTGCCCTGCTGACCTCTGCCTGCCCTGCTGACCTCTGCCTGCCCTGCCCGCAGCACTACGGCCTGACGGAGATGAATTACTACACTGTGCTCTTTGGGGTCTCCCGGGCCCTGGGGGTGCTCTCGCAGCTGATCTGGAGCAGAGCTTTGGGGTTCCCCCTGGAGCGCCCCAAGTCCATGAGCACCTCGGGGCTGATGCAGCTCGTGGGGTACAAAGCAGCCTGAGGAGGGAAGCGGCAAAGGGACAGGACACAGCGGGGGGGGGAGGGGGGAGAGGGGAGATGGAGGAGGGGGGGGGGACACCCCCACAGGGGTGTGGCAGCTGCTGCCACCTCCCCATTCCCTCCCTCTCTCTCCTCCCTCCCTCCCCTGACCCCCTCAACCCTCCCCCCCCCCCTTAAGCCCCCTCCCCAACACAAGGGAAAGCTGTGGTTGGCCTCACCCTGGATGGACTCAGCACTGAACCCCCCCCCCCAACCCCCCCCCCCCCTTTATCAGCACACCCCCCCCCCTCAAATTGGGGAGGGGGCTTCTGTGGTGCAAGCAGACCCCCCCCAATACCTCCTTCACCTCTTTTTTGGGACCCCCCAAACTCCCCCCCCCCCCCAAAGGGGTCTCTGCCCTGTTAATGTGAGGGGAGGGGGCTCCTGCCCCCCCCCCCCCCTCCGCCCCTGCAGCATTCACGCACACTGGGAGCCCCCTCCCCAAATCAGGCTCCCCTGCTGCTGGCTACTGGGGGGGGGCAGCACTGTTGTGTGGGGGGGGGGGGGGCCCTCTCCCCCTGCCCCCCCCTCCCCCTCCCCTTCATTTAAGAGCCACTTTTTTTGCCTCCCCTCCCCCTCTTCATCCTCAGAGGGGTTCAGGTCAGACTCCTGTCCAGGCTCCCCCCCCCCCCAGTTTAGGGGGTGGGGGTGTGGCAGCAGCTGAATGTCTCAGACCCTCTCCCCCCCCCCCCCCCAAAACCTCTCTCCCCTCAACACAGGGACTTGATACACTCCTCCCCCCCCCCCATATCCCCCTCCTCATCCTCAGCCGTGTTTGTGTCACCCCTCCCCCCCCCCCCCGTGTCTGACACCCTCGGTGGCAGCTGGAGCTGGGTGCTCCCCTCCCCCCCCCTCTCACCCTCTCCTTTCCAGCCCCTGCCCCCCCCCGTCGAGGGTCTCAGCCTCTCCCCTCCCCCCCCAAAAAAAACAAACAAACAAACAACAACAAAATGCAAAATAAAAGTTTTTATTAACAACCTCCAGGCACTGAGACCCCCCCGGGGGGGTCCCTACAGCATTTAGTAAGGGGGAGGGGGACACATGACCCCCCCCACCCCCCCCAGGGCAAAGCTTTCCCTTCCCCCTCCCTTCTCCCCCCTCTGGGGCTGGCACGGTGCCAATCAGCCCCTTTGGCAAGGGGGGGGTGAGAGGTGAGGGTGGTCAGGAGGGGGAGGTTGTTGTGGGGGGGGGTCTCTGTGCAGCCCCCACCTCAGTTTCTCTCTGCCCTGAGTGCCAAAGGAGGCTGCAGAGTCTTTAGTGGCCTGGCAAAGGCTTTCCAGGGTGCCCCTGGGGTGGGCATGGAGCTGGGAGGGCTCAGAATCCCCTCCCCACCCCCACCCCACCCCGGGTGGGTGGTTTCAGCTTGGTGGAGCTGAAGACCTCCCCCAGGCCCCCACTCCCCCCCCCCCCAAAAAACATTCCCCCCCCCCAGACATCAGGAGAGCTGAAACTGGAGGAATGATGAGGGAGGGGAGGGGGTGGGCACAGACTGGCACCATCCCAGTGCCACTGGGTGGGTGCTGGAGGGGGGGGGGGAGAGGGGCACCAGACTGGCACCATCCCAGTGCCTCTGGGTGGGTGCTGGAGGGGGGGGGAGAGGGGCACCAGACTGGCACCATCCCAGTGCCTCTGGGTGGGTGCTGGGGGGGGGGGAGAGGGGCACCAGACTGGCACCATCCCAGTGCCTCTGGGTTGGGCTTTCTGGGAGGGGGTCGGGGGGTGGGTGGCGGTGGGGGGGGAGGGGCAGCAGAGGTCTCTCCCTCCCCACCCTGTGCGTGTGAGTTGTGCAAACTGTGCTGGGGGGGGGGGGTCCGGGGGGGCCTCCCCTCAGCTCCCACTCCAGGAGGCTTCCTGGAGGCCTTTTTTGTTTTCCCCCTTCCCTTTTTTTTTCCTTCCTGGCAGAGCTGAGGAGGGGGAAAGGAGAAGGGGGGAGAGGACTTCCTCTTCCTCCTCTTCCTCTTCACCTCCCCCCTCGCCCCCTCCCCCGCAGCCAGGACCCCTCTGGCTTTGTCGAGAGGTTGAAAAAGGACCCAAAAAAAAAAACAAACCCAACAAACGACCCCAAAAAAGCTTCCAAAACGAAACCAAATCAACTACAAAATGAAAGGGAGGAGGAAGAGGAGGAGGAAGAGGAGGAGGGCAGAGAGGGTCCCCTGAAGGGGGACACACACATCCCCCACGCAGGGACCCCTCTCCGTGCCCCTCCCTGCCCTCCTCCCACTCCTCCTTCGTGGGACAGTCGAGGCCAAAGCTTCACTCCAATAAATACTTGATGGGGAGGAGGAGGAAGAGGAGGAGGAATGGAGGAGGCAAAGATGCCCCTTTGCAATGTTGCCCTCCGGCTCCTCAAGGGCCTGGCAGAGTCTGTAAGGGGGTGGGGGAGGAAGAGGAGGAGGAGGAGGAGGGGGAGGGGGCAGGTCCCGCTCACGTCTGGTGCACCTCGTGCAGCATCAGCTCCCGCGGGATGCGAGTCTCGGGCCCGAAGCTCTTGGCCGCCTGCCGCTCGAAGGCTGCCACCATCTGCTTCACCACCTCGTCGAAGAAGACTGTGGCCAGCTGCGAGTGCAGCAGGGAGCGGAACTCGAAGGAGATCTGCAGCCGGGCACAGAGGGGGCAGCCAGCTGAGGCGGTGCCCAGGGGCGCAGCTGGCAGAGCAAAGCGCAGCCCAGCCCCGGGAGGGCTCCGCTCGCCCCAGGGCACAGCGCCCGCGGGCAGGGCTGGAATGAGGCTGGCAGAGCCTCTCCGGGCTGCGGGCACCCAGCAGGCTGGCAGCAAACAGGAGCTGGCAGCTCCTCCTGGCTGCCACTTTGTGCCCTTTCGTCTGGCTGGGCACCGCTGGGACCTCATCTGCTTGGCCCTCGCCCACCACACGCTGCTGGGTGCTGCTCGGATGCCCTCTGGGCACCGCAGGGACCTCAGCCTCTGGCTCTGCTCTCAGCCTCTGCTCCCCACAGAGCTGCCCCAGGCCCCTCCAGCATCCTCACAGCCTCCTCTGGACCCTTCCCTGCCCCTCCTGAACTGGGGAGCCCAAACTGGTCCCAGTTAACCTCCACAGCCTCCCTGGGCAGCTGCTGCAGGCCTCCAGCAGCCTCACACCAAACAATTTCTCCTCCTGGGTGCCACTTTGTGCCCCCTGCCCCTGAGCAGGGTCTGGCCTCAGCTTCTTGCCCCCCAACCCTTCAGCTCCTGCTGAGCACTGCTCAGATGCCCTCTGGGGCTGCTCTGCTGCAGGCTCTCAGCCTCTGCTCCTCACAGAGCTGCCTCAGGCCCCTCCAGCATCCTCACAGCCTCCTCTGGACCCTCCCCAGCCCTTCCCTGGCCCTTCTCAACTGGGGAGCCCACAGCTGGTCCCAGGCCTCCAGATGTGCCCTCCACAGCCTCCCTGGGCAGCTGCTGCAGGCCTCCAGCAGCCTCACATCAAACTTTCTCCTCCTGGGTGCCACTCTGTGCCCCTTGCCTCTCTGGGCACCACTGAGACCTCATCCTCTGGCTCTGCTCTCAGCCTCTGCTCCCCACAGAGCAGCTCCAGGCCCCTCCAGCATCCTCACAGCCTCCTCTGGCCTCTCTCCAGCCCTTCCCTGCCCCTCCTGAACTGGGGAGCCCAAATTGGTCCCAGTTAACCTCCACAGCCTCCCTGGCCCCAGGGGAGACCGGGCGGGGGTGGGGGAGGGGAGCCCAAACCTGTCCCCGCCGCAGCAGGGCACAGCAGAGGGGCAGCAGCAGCAGCTCTGCCCTTACCCTGCTCCAGCCCCTACCGAGAAGTCCACGGTGCTGGTGCGAGGGTACCCGGGGATGCCAGGGCTGAAGCGCCAGTTGGTCTCCAGGTGGTTGAAGAGCTTCCCGTCGGTGCAGACAGCCTGGGGGGGGGGGGGAGGGCAAGCAGAGGCTCAGGGCAGGGCTCCGGCCGGCGGCGGCGCTGCCTGCGCGGCCCCCCCCGGCGCTGACCTTGACGAGGTGCGGCCGCACCAGGGTGACGCTGGAGGTGTAGCGCTCCAGCACCGGCGGGAAGCCAACCTCCAGCCGCGCCCGGACGTGCCCCGAGCGCCGGGACACCACCTCCGACTTCTTGCACCAGGGCACGAAGGTCTTGTAGGCCTCCACGTTGGCCACGACGTCGTACATCTCCTGCATGGAGTAGCTGCAGGGGCGGCAGAGAGGCGGCTGGGCACCGGCGGGCACCGGCGGCTCAGCAGGGGGCAACGGCAGCTCAACAGCAGGCACTGGCAGCTCACAGGGGGCACTGGCAGCTCACCAGGGAGCACCGACGGGCACTGGCAGCTCACTGGCAAGCAACAGCAGCTCAACAGGGGGCACCGACAGGCAGTGGCAGCTCACCAGGGGGCACTGGCAGCTCACTGGCAGGCAACAGCAGCTCAACAGGGGGCACCAACAGGCACTGGCAGCTCGCTAGCAGGCAGTGGCAGCTCACCAGGGGCAACAGCAGCTCAACAGAGGGCACTGGAAGCTCACTGGCAGGCAACAGCAGCTCAACAGAGGGCACAGGCAGCTCAACAGAGGGCACAGGCAGCTCAACAGAGGGCACAGGCAGCTCAACAGAGGGCACTGGCAGCTCACTAGCAGGCAACAGCAGCTCACCAGGGGGCACTGGCAGCTCAACAGAGGACACTGGCAGCTCAGCAGGGGGCACCAGACCTACCCAACGATGCGACGCTCTGAGTACTCCTTCCTCTTGTTGGTGAGGCTGAGGAAGGCTCTGCTGGGCTGGGCCAGTGGCTCCCAGGTGGTGCCAGCTGCCAGCCTGCCCAGCCGGCTGAGCCGGAGGCCGCCCGGGGCCGTGTGCCTGGGCAGGAGATGGGTGTCAGTGGTGGCACTGGCACAGTGCCAGGCAGACCTGCCAGGGCAGCCAAGCTCTTGTAGGAGAGTGGGCGCCAGGAGGGGACAGGAACAGCACCAGGAGGGGACAGGAGTGGGCACCAGGAGGGGACAGGAGTGGGCACCAGGAGGGGACAAGAACAGCACCAGGAGGGGACAGGAGTGGGCACCAGGAGGGGACAGGAGTGGGCACCAGGAGGGGACAGGAGTGGGCACCAGGAGGGGACAGGAACAGCACCAGGAGGGGACAAGAACAGCACCAGGAGGGGACAGGAACAGCACCAGGAGGGGACAAGAACAGCACCAGGAGGGGACAGGAGCGGGCACCAGGAGGGGACAGGAGCGGGCACCAGGAGGGGACAGGAGCGGGCACCAGGAGGGGACAGGAGCGGGCACCAGGAAGGGACAGGAGCGGGCACCAGGAGGGGACAGGAGCGGGCACCAGGAGGGGACAGGAGCGGGCACCAGGAGGGGACAGGAACAGCGCCAGGAGGGGACAGGAGCGGGCACCAGGAGGGGACAGGAGCGGGCACCAGGAGGGGACAGGAGCGGGCACCAGGCTCGGCCACTAGGAGGCGACACCAGCGGCCACCGGGAGGGGACAGGACTTGGCTGCAGCAGGGCACGGGAGGGGCCGCAGGCTCCGGGAGGTCTGGGGGTGCCCAGGGGCCGAGCAGGTGCCCGTGGCCGCCCCCAGCCCCCCCGCCCGGGGGGGTCCGAGCCCTCCTCCTGCCGCCGCTGCTGTGCCAGCGGAAACCTGAGCGCGGGCACAGCTAATCCGGAGCGGGGACAGCTGCTGGGACACCGCCGTGCCCCCAGCCCCCCCCGCACAGCCTGCGGCAGCCCTTGGCCACCACCGGGGGCAACGGGCAAGTGCCCAGCGGCACCCAGGGTGCCCCAGAGCTGCGGTGCCAGCAGCAGAGTGCCCACACAGCTCCCCTGAGCTCCTTCCACCCCAGCAGCTGATGCCCACCTGGCACTGGGAGGTGACAGCTTGGCCCTGGTGGTGGTGAGACCCCAACCAGGGTGGGGCCGAGGCGGGGGGGGGGTGCTCTGGGTTAGGACCAGCCCCACCAGGCTCCTGCAGCGGGCACCAGCGGGCACCAGCGGGCACCAATGGGCCAGGGTGGGTATTTTTAGATGTCACCACCCCCCCCCCGCCAGCCCTTGGTGGCCGCGGAGGAAAGGTCCCACTTGTCCCCGGGGCCCTTGGCAGCTCCTGAGCGCCCAGGACAGCTGGCAGTGCCCACGGGGGCGGCTGAGCTGTGCCAGCCTTGCCGGTGCCACTCAGGACCCCTTCGCCCCGCTCGGGCCGGGCACAGCTCCGCGCCCCCGCGGGTGCCAGAGCGGCTCAGCAGAGCCAGCTGGGGACCGGCCCCGGGCTGGGGGGAGCCACAGCGGCACCGGCAGCACTGGCACCGGCCCTGGCACCGGCCCGGCCTGGCACAGAGGTCGGCGGCAGCTGGGGACAGGGCAGGGCTGGCCCGAGGTGACCTCTCCGCTCGCCCCCGAGGGGCGGACACACGGGGACGGTGTTGGCATCTGCCCGGTCCTCACCCCCGCTCCCGGGACGCGGTGCCCACAGCCGTGCCCGCGGGGGGGCCGAGGCGCCAGGACCCCCTGCGCACGCAGCCGGCTCCTGCCTGCTCCTCCGGGCCTACTGCCGGTGCCACCGGGGCCACACTCCTCCCGCGGCCAGAGGGCAGCCCCAGATCCCCCCCGGGTCCCACCGCACGACCGCCACAGCGGTGACAGCACCGGCCCGGGACCGCTCGCCCCGCGGAGGTCTGCTCCAAGCCTGCCCAGCAGCCCCCGGCGCACCCCGCGGCCCATTCCGTCCCCTGCCCCCACCGGCGCTCACAGGCCCCGGGTGACCTCCGATCTCCGGTCCTTCCGCCCCACCCTCCCCGGTTCCGGTGCCGCCGCCCCGTGGGGCCGCCGAGCTCTCACCTGCCGGGCGGGGCCGCAGCGCTCCGCAGCCGCTGCCGCGCCCCCAGCTGCAGGGCGCCGCGGAGCCGCCGGGCCGCCATGACCGGGGCCGGGCCGCGGCTCCGCTGCCCTCGCACCGGCGCCGCCGTGACCTTTCACCCCGCCGGTGACGTCACCGCGTCGCCATGGAGCCAGCAACGTCACGGCGCAGGGGGCGGGGCGAGACGACGCCTCCCGCGCGGGGCATGCCGGGAAACGTAGTCCTGCCGCGCGGGGGCCGATGGGAAACGGAGTCCCCGGAGCGGCCCCGGTCCAGGTCTCGGCGCTGCCCCCTCGGCGGCACCGCTCCGGCGGCCCCTGTCCCGCCTGCCCCGGGGCAGCCAGCGCCTGGCCCTGCATGGGGAGCCCAGGAGGGCCCTGCAGGCAGAGCAGCCTCAGCCGGGGGGGCTCCTCTGTGCCCTTCTGGGCTCCTCTGTGCCCTTTTTGGGCTCCTCTGTGCCCTTCTGAGCTCCTCTGTGCCCTTTTTGAGTTCAGTTTGCCCTCTTTGGGCTTTTCTTTGCCCCTTTTGGGCTTCCCTGTGCCCTTTTTGGGCTTCTCTTTGCCTTTTTTGATTCCTCTTTGCCCTTTTTTGCCTTCTCTGTGCCCTTTCTGACCTTCTCTGCCATTCTGGGTCTTCCCTGTGCCCATTTTTGCCTTCCCTGTGCCCATTTTTGCCTTCCCTGTGCCCATTTTTGGCTTCTCTTTGCCTTTTTTTAGTTCTCTTTGCCCTTTTTTTGGTCTTCTCTGCATATTTTTTCCCTTCCCTGTGCCTTTGTCCTGGGCTCCTCTCTGCCCCGTTTGGGGCTGACTCCTGCCCTGCTGCTGCCCGCTGCCAGCAGTGCCCAAGCCTGCAGCTCTCTTCCGGCCGGGGGCAGTGCCAGCAGCGGCTGGCAGGCTCCGAGGTGTCACCTTGGTTTAGGTAACGGCTCCAAACACCCGGTAAAAATAGCCTGGGCAGCGCCGTGCCCAGCGCCGTGCCCAGCGCCGTGCCCAGCGCCGCCTCCCCTGCCCGCGGCTCAGCTGCCACCCGGTCCCACCAGCCCGGGATGGAAGGAGCGGGCAGGGGAGAGGGCAGTGCCCATCGCCGAGCCCTGCTCCAGCCGCCGGCGTTAAACGAGGATGCTCCGCGGCGGGGAAGAGCTGTGCGGGCTCTGCCGGAGGCTCTGCCGGTTCCGTGGGTCCCGGGAGGGCTCTGGGAGGGACCAACGAGGACCAGGAGCGGGGAGGGAAGTGGCAGCTTGGTCCTGCCAGCAGCAGTCACCTCCGCGGTGCTGGCGAGGGCAGGCGTGCAGGTGGCAGTGGGGATGTGGGTAGCGAGGGCAGAGCTCCTGCCCTGGTACCCATCCACTCTGCCAGCCCCAGGGCGGAGCTCCTGCCCCGGTGCCCATCCACTCTGCCAGCCCCAGAGCAGAGCTCCTGCCCTGGTACCCATCCACTCTGCCAGCCCCAGGGCAGAGCTCCTGTCCCGGTGCCCATCCACTCTGCCAGCCCCAGAGCAGAGCTCCTGCCCCGGTGCCCATCCACTCTGCCAGCTCCAGGGCGGAGCTCCTGCCCCGGTGCCCATCCACACTGCCAGCCCCAGAGCAGAGCTCCTACCCTGGTACCCATCCACTCTGCCAGCCCCAGGGCAGAGCTCCTGCCCTGGTACCCATCCACTCTGCCAGCCCCAGAGCAGAGCTCCTGCCCCGGTGCCCATCCACTCTGCCAGCCCCAGGGCAGAGCTCCTACCCCGGTGCCCATGCACACAGCCAGCCCCAGGGCAGAGCTCCTGTCCCGGTGCCCATCCACTCTGCCAGCCCCAGGGGTAAGGCTGCAGGGCGATGCCTGCGCATCCGAGGGCGTTCGGTGCCCCGGGACCGGGCACAGTGCCCGTGGGGACAGCGGTGCCAGCTGGCCGCATCTCACGGTCCCTTTGCCGTGGCTTGTCCCCGAGCCACGGCGCCAGAGCGGGGGACTGCAGCTGGGGCGGGCACCGGGGGCTGGGGCTCGGCCGGGGAAGACTCTGCTGGAGGTGCCCCGGAGGAGCTGGCAGGAGCCCCGGGGGCGCCTCGGCTGCGGGCGGGGAGGCTCGCAGGGACCCCACGGGCCCGGGGCCGGGACACGAAGGCTCTGAGGCTGCGCTGCCGCGGGGCGGTCCCCGCGGTTGGGACTGCGGCGGCGCTCGGCGGCGCTCGGCGGCGCTCGGCGGCGCTCGGCGGCGCTCGGCGGCGCTCGGCGGCGCTCGGCGGCGCTCGGCGGCGCTCGGCGGCGCTCGGCGGCGCTCGGCGGCGCTCGGCGGCGCTCGGCGGCGCTCGGCGGCGCTCGGCGGCGCTCGGCGGCGCTCGGCGGCGCTCGGCGGCGCTCGGCGGCGCTCGGCGGCGCTCGGCGGCGCTCGGCGGCGCTCGGCGGCGCTCGGCGGCGCTCGGCGGCGCTCGGCGGCGCTCGGCGGCGCTCGGCGGCGCTCGGCGGCGCTCGGCGGCGCTCGGCGGCGCTCGGCGGCGCTCGGCGGCGCTCGGCGGCGCTCGGCGGCGCTCGGCGGCGCTCGGCGGCGCTCGGCGGCGCTCGGCGGCGCTCGGCGGCCGCTCCCCGGGCTGTGGGCGGCCCCAGCAGCTCCCCGCCCCCGCCAGCCGCCCGAGCGGAGCCGCCGCGGCCGGAGCCCGATGCCGGGAGCTGGGCGCTGAGGGCGGCCCCGAGATGGGGATTCTCAGCATCACGGACCAGGTACCGGCGCCGCCCCCGCCCCGGCCCTCCGCGGCCCCCGCCCGGCCGCGCACTGAGGCCAGCTCGGGGATGCGCGGCCTAGTCCGCGCCGCCGCCGGCGGGCCCCGGCCTGGCTGCCGATGCAGGCCGCAGCTCCCGGTCCGCCGCGGTTGGAGGCCTCTCGGCCCCTTCCTACCTGCGGTTGGGACCCGCGGAGCTGCCCCTGGCGCCGCGCTGCAGCCCCGGGCCCGCCGCGCACCGCTCCGCCCGCGGCCCGGCGGGGCCCGCTCGGGGCAGGACCTCCCCACGGGGGACAGGAGGGTCCGCGGGGATAGGGAACGCGGAGCTGCCCCCCGGGAGGCGATCCCCGCACCGGGAACTCTTTGCACCCACTCGGCGGGGCTGGGACCTCTCCCGCCCCCGGGACGGGGCCCCCGGGGCCGCTGCGCCTCTCCCTGCCGCCGCCGGAGTGTCCTCGGCGGGCTCCGGGGGCAGCTCCGGGGGGTGCAGGGTGGCAGCGTCGGGGCTGGGGCACGGCGCTGGGTCGGGGCTGGGGGGCAGGAGGTCCCCGTCGAGATCTGCGGACCCTGCGGGTGCTGTGCGGTGTGGCCGAGTTGGGGTTCGGGGATGCGTAAGGGGGGGGCAGGATGTCCCCGTGGGGGTCTGGGGACACCCCTGGGGTCTGAGGTGCCCCCGTGGGGGTCTGGGGACCCTGCTGGAGTTGCAGGAGGTTTGGGGACACCCCTGGGGTCTAAGGGGTCTGGGGGTGCTTTTGGGGGGGCAAAGAGTCCCCATCGAGGTGTGGGGGACCCTGATGGAGTTGGAGGAGGTTTGGGGACACCCCTGGGGGCTAAGGTGTCCCCATGGGGGTCTGGGGGTGCTTTTGGGGGGCAGAGAGTCCCCATCGAGGTCTGGGCACCCTGCTGGAGCTGCAGGAGGCTTGGGGACACCCTTGGGGTGCAGGATGTCCCCAGGGGGTGTTTGGGGACACCCCTGGGGTGCAGAGGGTCTCTGTGGCACTGGTGGGTGCCACTCACTCATTTTAGGGTCTCTCTGGGACCCCCCCCCCAGCTCTGGGCGGATTCATCTCATGTGCCCCCAGGCAGCAGGAGCTGCTCTGGTGACAGCGACGCTGCCACTCGTGGGCCTGGGCTGGGTCCCTGCCCCCAGCCCTGCCCGCGGGAGCTGACCTCAGGCTCTGCAAATCTTCCACCCAGCTGGAACTTGGGGGGGGGGGGTTGGGGGGCTCCCAAAAAACCCTGATTCCACTGGCAGGAGGGGGCAGGAGGGGAAGGATGAGGGTAGGATGGGTGCAGGAGGGGAGGGCTGGGGGCAGGGAGGGTGCAGGAGGAGAGGGTTTGGCACAGGATGGGCGCAGGAGGGGATGGATGAGGACAGGATGGGGGCAGGAGGGGAGGGCTGGGGGCAGGGTGGGGGCAGGAGGGGAGGCCTGGGGCAGGGTGGGGGCAGGAGGGGAGGGCTGGGGCAGAGTGGGGGCAGGAGGGGAGGGCTGGGGCAGGGTGGGGGCAGGAGGGGAGGGCTGGGGGCAGGGTGGGGGCAGGAGGGGAGGGCTGGGGCAGGGTGGGGGCAGGAGGGGAGGGCTGGGGCAGGGTGGGGGCAGGAGGGGAGGGCTGGGGCAGGGTGGGGGCAGGAGGAGTTAGATCAGAGCTGATCATTGTGGGGGGGAAGAACCAAGACAGAAGCTGTGGCTCCAGAGCTGATCCCCTGGCGAAGGCCAAGCCGTGGAGATGAGGAAGCTGCTGATGGGCTGGGGCCAGCTCCTGTCTGAAGCAGGCTGAGGTGGTGCCCTGAGGCCTCTGGTGCCCTCCACCACGGTGCCAGCTTCCTTCTCTTGCCCTCTGCAGCCTCCTCTAGTCCAAGCCATCTTCAACCGCGACATAGAGGAAGTGAGGTCGTTGCTGAGCCAGAAGGAGAACATCAATGTCCTGGTGAGTGCTGCCCCTGCCCTGCAGGCCTCCTCCTCCACCCAGAGCCAGATGGGAGAGGCTGGAAGATGCTGACCCCCCCTTGGGCACCTCCTTCTGGAGCCCACAGTGGGGTCCTTGGTGGTGCCAGGCTGGCGGCGAGAAGCGTTTGTGGCGCAGCCTCGGAGCAGGCTCTGGGCGAGGGCAGAGGTTGGACCTTTCCAGCTGCCTGCAGCTGGTTGAGGAGATTCCTGCTGCTAGGAATCATGGAATGGGTTGGCTTGGAAGGGAGCTCAGAGATCATCCAGTTCCAAGCCCCATGAGAGGTCTTCCAAGTCCCAAACCAACCTTGAGGATCATCCAGTTCCAACCCCCCCTGCCATGGGCTCTGCCCAGGGGCTCGGAACTGGATGAGGACCTCAGGGTTGGCTTGGACCTTGGATGATCTTCCAGCTCCCTTCCAAAGCCACTCCATGAGTCCCTAAATAAGTAACCAGCTCTCTCCCAGCACCCTTCAGGAGCTCCTGGAGGTGGAGCAGACCTCTCCCTGCCCTTCAGAAGCTCCTGAGGTGGTTTCTCTGTTCTCTCTCCTCCCTCCTTTGACCCAGGACCAAGAGCGCCGAACACCTCTGCATGCTGCTGCCTACGTCGGAGATGTTGCAATCCTTGAGCTCCTCATCCTGTCAGGTAGCAGAAACCAAACCTTGGGGGCATCTCCTTCACCTTGTCAGGCCTCCAGGTGCTGTAGACAGAGGAGGCTTTGGTCACCCTCCAAGCTTGCTGACTCCAGGCAGCCGAGGAGGGGAGGTCAGGGAGCGGCACCTGGAGCCCTGCAGAGGGTTTGGGTTGTTGAGCCACAGAAGCTCCTCGGGGCTGGAGGAAGCAGAGGTGGAAACCAAAGCAGGAAGGGAGGAGAAGGTCCTGGAGGAGAGCTTGGTGTGGGCATGGTGCAGCTTGGAGGCCAGCAGGAGCTGCTCAGGGGGCAGTGGATTGATGGATTCAGTGGCCTGGGAGGTCAGCCCAGCCTCGGTGATGCTGTGAGCAGCTGCAGAGCAGTGCCAAGTGGAGGGTCCTGGCTGCCAGTTCTCTCTGGCATCTTTGTCCCCACAGTGGGCATTGAGGTCCCCTCAGCAGGTTTGCTGATGCCACCAAGCTGTGTGGTGGCCTTGGAGGCACTTGAGGGCAGGGATGCATCCAGGAGGGGCTTGAGAGGCTTGAGAAGTGAGCCAGGGGCATGAGGGGCAGCGAGGCCAAGGGCAAGGTCCTGCAGGACAACCTCAGGCTGAGCACAGCAGCCCTGAGGAAGAAGCCTCGGGGGTGCTGGGTGAGGAGGAGCTCAGCAAGAGCCTGTAGTGCCCACAGGGCTGCAGGCAGCAGGGCAGGAGAGGGCATTGTGCCCCTTGGCACTGCCCTGCTTAGACCTCACCTCCAGTCCTGCCTCTAGTTCTGGTGCCCCCCCGACAGAAGGAGGACACAGAAGCTGCTGGAGGTGGCCCAGAGGAGGCCACAAAGATGCTGCCAGGGCTGGAGCAGCTCTGCTGTGGCACAGGCTGGGGGCACTGGGGGGGTGCAGCCTGGCAGGAGGAGGCTCTGGGGGGTCCTGAGGGGATCCTGCAGGAAGGCTGCAGTGAGACTTCTGCTGAGGGTGTGTGGAGACAGGCCCAGGGGGAACGGTTTGAAGCTGAGGGAGAGGAGGGCTTGGAGTGGGTCTGAGGAAGGAGCTCTTCAGGATGAGGGTGGTGAGAGCCTGGCACAGGCTGCCCAGGTTGGCTCCTGCTGCCTGCCCCTGGGGGGCGGCGAAGCCCAGGCTGGGTGAGGCCTCAGGCTCGGCGCGGAGCATGCAGAGTCCTCTCCATGCAGAAGTCTCCTCCTGCCTCTGCTGGGGAGGGGGCTCAGAGGGGGCTCTGGAGGGGGGTGCAGGAGGTGACCTGCCTGTGGCCTGTCCCTTGTCCCTCAGGTGCTAATGTCAACGCCAAGGACAGCATCTGGCTCACCCCCCTGCACCGCGCCGCCGCCTCGCGCAACGAGGTGGGCTGGGGGCTGGGGTGGGCTGCAGGGGGCTGGGGTGGGTTGGAGAGGGGCTGGGGTGGGCTGGGGTGGGTTGGGAGAGGGGCTGGAGGGGGCTGAGTGGGCTGCAGGGGGCTGGGGTGGGTTGGAGAGGGGCTGGGGGGGGCTGGGTGGGCTGCAGGGGGCTGGGGTGGGTTGGAGAGGGGCTGGGGTGGGCTGGGTGGGTTGCAGGGGGGCTGGGGTGGGCTGGGATCCCTCTGAGGGCTTTCTCCTGCTCCATCTGCTCCTCACACGGTGCTGCTGGGCTGGGCTCAGGATCATTCTCCTCTTCCTCCTCTTCTGTCCTTCCTGGGCTGGGCTGAGCTGCTCAGGGTGGGGAAGGAGCAAGAGATGAGAGCCAGAGGCAGAAATCCTTTTGGGTTCCTTCCTTCAGCCTTCAGGAGTTCACCTTTGGGTTGTCCCAACAACATCTCCACCTCTTCCTCCTCATCTTGCTTCTCCTCTTCTTCCTTCTCTTCCTTCTCTTCCTGCTCCTCTTCCTTCTCTTCCTGCTCCTCTTCCTTCTCTTCCTGCTCCTCTTCCTTCTCTTCCTGCTCCTCTTCCTTCTCTTCCTGCTCCTCTCCTTTCTCTTCCTGCTCCTCCTGCTCCTCTTCCTCCTCCTCCTTCTCCTGCTTCTCTTCTTCCTCCTTCTCCTCCTCCTCCACTGCCTTTGCCCAGGGCTTTCCCTAATCCATGCTTTAAATTCCTTGGAGGATTGATGGAGCCTCTGAGCCCTTCTGGATCCGATTCCAAAGGATCAGCTTGGGAAGATTTCCTGACCTTTAGCTTCTGGGAGGCTTTGACTTTCTCCTGCTTCCTTTGGTCCTCTTTGGCACTTGCAGGAGAGTCAGGAGGTCCCTGGAGACCTGGCTGGAGGCTTCTCCACCTGGCTGGGGGCTTCTGTGTGCTCCAGCAGGTTGGGTTTGAGCTCTGCTGCTTCTAGAAGCAGGAGCTGGAGTGACTTTGGTCTTCTCCCACCTGGCTGGGAGCTTCTCCACCTGGCTGGGGGCTTCTGTGGGCTCCAACAGGTTGGATTTGAGCTCTGCTGCTTCTAGAAGCAGGAGCTGGAGTGACTTTGGGCTCCTCCACCTGCCTGGGAGCTTCTCCTCCTTGTTGGGGGCTTCTGTGGGCTCCAGCAGGTTGAGTCTGAACTCTGCTCCTTCTAGAAGCAGGAGCTGGAGTGACTTTGGGCTCCTCCACCTGCCTGGGAGCTTCTCTTTGTTGGGGGCTTCTGTGGCCTCCAGCAGGTTGGGTTTGAGCTCTGCTGCTTCTGGAAGCAGGAGCTGGAGTGACTTAGGTCTTCTCCCACCTGGCTGGGAGCCTCCCCACCTGGCTGGGGTCTTCTCCACCTGCCTGGGAGCTTCTCCACTTTGCTGGAGGTTTCTGTGTGCCCCAGCAGGTTGGGTTTGAGCTCTGCTCCTTCTGGAAGCAGGAGCTGGAGTGACCTTGGTCTCCTCCGCCCGTCTGGGAGCTTGGGCAGGCTCCTGCGGGCGGGGTCTGAGCGCTGCTCTCCTCTGCCCCCTCCAGAAGGCTCTGCACCTCCTCCTGAAGCACTCAGCAGACGTCAATGCCCGGGACAAGTTCTGGCAGACCCCCCTGCACGTGGCTGCTGCCAACAGGGCCACCAAGTGCGTGGAGGCCATCGTGCCCCTGCTGAGCAGCCTGAACGTGGCCGACCGCACCGGGCGCACCGCGCTGCACCACGCCGTGCACAGCGGGCACCTGGAGGTAGGGCTGGGGCTGGGCAGCTCAGGGCTGGCTCCAGCCTGCTGCCAGAACGGGGCTGGCACAAGGTTGAAGGTCGTCCTAGTGCCCAAGCCCACCTTGGCAAAGGGCACCTTTGGGTTTCTCTGCCTGGCTGGGGGCTTCCGCGGGCTCCGACAGGCTGGGTTTGAGCTCTGCTCCTGCTAGGAGGAGGAGGTGGAGGTGAGCTGGGGGCTCCTCCACCTGGCTGGGGGCTCCTCCACCTGGCTGGGGGCTCCTCCACCTGGCTGGGAGCCTCCGTGGGCTCTGTCAGGTTGAGTTTGAGCTCTGCTGCTTCTAGAAGCAGGAGGTGGAGTGACTTTGGTCTCCTCCACCTGGCTGGGGGCTTCTCCACCTGGCTGGGGGCTTCTCCACCTGGCTGGGAGCCTCTGTGGGCTCCAGTGGGTTGGATTTGAGCACTGCTCCTGCTAGAAGCAGGAGGTGGAGTGGCCTTGGTCTCCTCCACCTGGTTGGGAGCTTCTTTGGGTTCCATCAGATTGGGTTTGAGGTCTGTCTCTTTTGGAAGCAAGAGGTGGAGTGGCCTTGGGCTTCTCCACTTGGCTGGGAGCTTCTTTGGGCTCCATCAGGTTGAGTTGAGCTGTGCTGCTTCCAGAAGCAGGAGGTGGAGTGACTTTGGCCTCCTCCACCTGTCTGGAGCCTTCTGAGGCTGCTTCAGGCCTGGTCCTCATCTTGCTGTTCTCCTCTCCTAGATGGTGAACCTGCTGGTGACCAAAGGGGCCAGCCTGAGCACTTGTGACAAGAAGGACAGGCAGCCCATCCACTGGGCAGCTTTCCTGGGTAGGTTTGGTGCTCAGGCTTTGGGTGAGGAAGCACAGGGAGAGGCTGGGCAGGGAGGCTGTGGATGCATTTCCATCCCTGGAGGTGTTCCAGGGTAGAGTGGGTGAGGTCTGGAGCAAGATGGGCATGGGGAGGGTTGGAGAGCACCTAGGGAAGGGTTGAAGAGCATCTAGGGAGGGTTGGAGGGCATCTAGGGGAGGGAGGGTTGAAGAGCATCTAGGGAGGGTTGGAGGGCACCTAGGGAAGGGTTGAAGAGCATCTGGGGAGGGTTGGAGGGCATCTGGGGAGGGTTGGAGGGCATCTGGGGAGGGTAGAAGATCATTGCAGTAGAGGCCCTTGAAGGTCCCTTCCCACCCAACCCCTTTCATGGATCTCTGGATCCTCTCCCAGGCTCCTGCTCTGGATCCAGCTCCCGAGGCAGGAAGCTCTCCCCAGGGCTCACTCTTGGGGGGGTTTCTGCTTTCTGTTCCCTTGGCCCAGGCCATTTGGAAGTTCTGAAGCTGCTGGTGGCTCGTGGAGCTGATGTGATGTGCAAGGACAAGAAGGGCTACACCTTGCTGCACACCGCAGCAGCCAGCGGCCAGATCGAGGTCGTGAGGCACCTGCTGAGGCTGGGAGTCGAGGTAGGAGCTCCACAGCTCTCATCGTGGGGGGGTTGGAGTGCAAAGGGGCTGGAAACAGCACCAGGAGGAGGTGCTGGGGGATAGGAGTCAGGAGGGAGTTGCTGGAGGGTGGGACCCAGGAGGAGGTGCTGCAAGATGAGACCCAGGAGGGAGGTGCTGAGGGACAGGAGCCAGGAGGGAGGTGCGGAGGGATAGGACCCAGGAAGGAGGTGCTGGAGGATGGGACCCAGAAGGGAGGTGCTGAGGGATGGGACCCAGGAGGGAGGTGCTGGGGGATGAGATCCAATAGGGAGGTGCTGAGGGATGGGTCCCAGAAGGGAGGTGCTGAGGGATAGGAGCCAGGAGGGAGGTGCTGGAGGATGGGACCCAGGAGGGAGGTGCTGAGGGATAGGAGCCAGGAGGGAGGTGCTGGAGGATGGGACCCAGGAGGGAGGTGCTGAGGGATAGGAGCCAGGAGGGAGGTGCTGGAGGATGAGACTCTGAAAGGCTTTCCCCACCCTGATCATCTTGATGGACCCTGAGAGCCCTTCCCCTCCCCGACCGTTTCGGTGGCTACTGAGAGCCCTTCCCCACCCTGATCGTTTCGGTGGCTGCCGAGAGCCCTTCCCCTCCCCTCCCCTCCGGTCTCGGCGGACCCAGAGCCCTCCCCCCGCGGGCAGCCCTGCCCCGGCCCCGCGGCGCCGCCGGCGCTGAGCTGTGTTCGCTGCTGTGGCCGCAGATCGATGAGGCCAACTCCTTCGGGAACACAGCGCTGCACATCGCCTGCTACATGGGCCAGGACGCCGTGGCCAACGAGCTGGTCAACTTCGGCGCCAACGTGAACCAGCCCAACGAGAAGGGCTTCACCCCCCTGCACTTCGCCGCCGTCTCCACCAACGGCGCCCTCTGCCTGGAGCTCTTGGTCAACAACGGCGCCGACGTCAACTTCCAGGTCTGCTCTGCTCTGCTCTGCTCTGCTGCCCTGGGCAGCTCTGGGGGTGGCCATGGGCAGCTCTGGGGGTGGCCATGGGCAGGGGCTCAGCACCTGCCAGGCACAAATCCAGGCTGGGTAGGGGCATGGCAGAGAGCGGCGCTGAGGGGTGCGAGCTGGGGGAGGTTGGGGTGGGGAAAGGCTCAACAGGAGCTGGAGCAGCTCTGAGGGACAGGACCTGGGGGGGTCTGGGGTGGGGAAAAGCACCAAGGCTGGGGAGGGGGCACAGCCCTGTGAGGAGAGGCTGAGGGAGCTGGGGGGGTGCAGCCTGGCCCAGAGCAGGCTGAGGGCAGAGCTGATTGCTGCCTGCAGCTGCCTGCAGGGAGGCTGTGCCCAGCTGGGGTTGGGCTCTGCTGCCAGGCCTCCAGGGCCAGAAGAAGAGGGCACAGCCTGAAGCTGTGGCAGGGCAGGGTCAGGCTGGGTGTGAGGAGGAAGCTGTTGGCAGAGAGAGTGATTGGCACTGGGCTGGGCTGCCCAGGGAGGGGGTGCAGTGCCCATGGCTGGGGGTGTTTCAGAGGAGCCAGCATGAGGCACTCAGTGCCAGGCCTCACTTAGCTGGGAGGTGTTGGGTGAGAGATTGGACTGCAGGATCCTGAAGGTCTTTTCCAACCTGCTTCATTCTGTGACTGTGACCCTGAGGTGGCTTCTCCCTGCCTGTCCCCACAGAGCAAGGAAGGGAAGAGTCCCTTGCACATGGCTGCCATCCACGGGCGCTTCACACGGTCCCAGATCCTCATCCAGAACGGTGAGAGAGGCCTGCCCCTGCCCCCCCCCTGCACCCACAGCCTCTGCCCCCAGGCCTTGCTTCAGAGCTCCACCAGGAGCAGCCAGATCCACTCTGTGCTCAGGGGCAGGAAGGGGAGGCTGTGGCTGATGGCTTCATGCTGGTGGCTCTGTGCTGGTGGCACCATGGAGCTCAGGGGGCTGTGGCTGATGTCTTCATGCTGGTGGCACCATGGAGCTCAGGGGGGCTGTGGCTGATGGCTTCATGCTGGTGGCACCATGGAGCTCAGGGGGGCTGTGGCTGATGGCTTCATGCTGGTGGCACCATGGAGCTCAGGGGGCTGTGGGTGGTGGCTCTGTGCTGGTGGCACCATGGAGCTCAGGGGGCTGTGGCTGGTGGCTCTGTGCTGGTGGCACCATGGAGCTCAGAGGGGCTGTGGCTGGGCTGGTGCCCCCATGCTGGTGGCAGGGACCTTGTGTGTGTCCCCCTCAAGGGCAGCAAAGTGCAGAGCAGGGATCTCGAAATTCCAACCAGGGCAGAGCTGCTGCAGCCAAAGAACCTTCCTGGATCCACATCCAACCTGAAAGCCAAGCTCAGGAGGGTGCTGCAGGCCTGCAGGCACCCCGAGGCTGCAGCTGGAGACCTCCAGGGCTGGAGGCATCTCCTGGTGGGGGGGCATGGGGAGGGCTGGAAGGGTCCAGCTTTAGCAGCACTGTTAGCAGGAGGGTCCCTCGCAGGGCTCCTGCCTGCCTCACAGCTTCTGCTGCTCGGTGCTTGGTGGTGTGCCTGGGGGTGGGGCCGTGGCTGGGGGGTGCCCTGGGGTGGGGTGGGGTGGGGGGGTCAGGAGGGCACTCTCAGAGGGGGCTTTGTGGTGTCCTGCTGCAGGCAGCGAGATCGACTGCGCCGACAAGTACGGCAATACCCCCCTGCACGTGGCGGCCCGCTACGGCCACGAGCTGCTCATTAGCACTTTGATGACCAATGGTGCTGACACTGCCAGGTGAGGGTGGGCTCTGCCCCCTCCTCTTCCTCCTCCTTGCCCGTGGTGAGGTGGGAAGGGCTCTCTGGAGCCCACCCAGTTCCCTGCCAGCCCCAGCTCGGCACCCCCCAGCAGCTTGCGCAGGGTCGCAACGGCCAAGGGGTGGGTTGGGAGGAGACTCCACAACCTCTCTGCTGCAGGCCTCCAGCAGCCTTGTGCAAAAGGAGTTTCTCCTCCTAGGTGCCAGTTTGTGCCCCTTGCTCCATGTCCTGGCACTGGGCATCACTGAGCTGAGCCTGGCCCCGGCCTCTTGCCCCCCACAGCTCCTTCAGCTCCTGCTGAGCACTGCTCAGATGCCCTCTGGGGCTGCTCTGCTGCAGGCTCTCAGCCTCTGCTCCTCACAGAGCTGCTCCAGGTCCCTTCAGCATCCTCACAGCCTCCTCTGGACTCTTTCCAGTCCTTCCCTGTCCCTCCTGAGCTGGGGAACCCAAGCTTCTCCTCCTGGATGCCACTTTGTGCCCCTTGCCCCAGCCCTGGGCACCACTGAGCAGGGCCTGGCCCCAGGTTCTTGCCCCCCACAGCTTCTTCTGCTCTTGCTGAGCGTTGCTGAGATGCCCTCTGGGGCTGCTCTGCTGCAGACTCCCAGCCCCAGGGCTCTCAGTCTCTGCTCCTCACAGAGCTGCTCCAGGCTCCATCAGCATCCTCACAGCCCCCACTGGACACTCACACCAAAGAAGGAAGTGGCTCTCTGGTGGTGGAGGTGGCACAAGGCCACAGCATCCCAGTGCCACCCAGAGCAGGGCATGGTTCGGTGGTGGCTGCCTGGAGCTGTCACCAGCACCTTCAGCCAGCTCGGGGCAAGCTTCTTCAGCTCTGGCAGCTGGAAGCTGAAGTGGCCCCAGCCCAGAAGAGGTGGAGGAGCTGCTTGGTGGGCACAGGCTGTGGCACTGTGCCCACCTTGAGCCCTGCTCTCCCTGGCAGGCGTGGGATCCACGACATGTTCCCTCTGCACTTAGCTGTTCTCTTCGGGTTCTCAGACTGTTGTCGGAAGCTGCTTTCCTCAGGTGAGTGGCAGCTCCTCCTGCAGGCCAGGCCTCTGGAGGTGAGGCCAGCTCGAAGGGGACCTCTCCTGACCTCCTCCTCCCTCCCTGTGCCCCACCCCTGCCGTGCCCAGGTCAGTTGTACAGCATCGTGTCCTCGCTCAGCAACGAGCATGTGCTGTCCGCCGGCTTCGATATCAACACCCCCGACAACCTGGGCAGGACCTGCCTGCATGCTGCTGCTTCTGGAGGGTGAGCTCCAGCCCCTGGCCACAGGGGCCTTAGGAGGTGACCTCCAACATCCCTGCGTGCTCCAGGGCCTTGGAAGGGACCTTCAGGGATCAGCCAGTCCGAGGCATCAAGCACCTAAAGCGGAGCTGTGCAGGGAACACCTCCGGGGTGGGGTTGGAAGGACTCTGGGCAGCCTCCCCCAGGACCTCACCTTCTTGGCCCTCACCCATCACACACTGCTGAGCGCTGCTCAGATGCCCTCTGGGGCTGCTCTGCTGCAGGCTCTCAGCCTCTGCTCCTCACAGAGCTGCCCCAGGCCCCTTCAGCATCCTCACAGCCTCATCCGGACCCTCCCCAGCCCTTCCCTGGCCCTTTGGCACTGGAGAGCCCAGAACTGGAGCCAGTCCTTGAGCTGTGCCCTCCACAGCCTCCCTGGGCAGCTGCTGCAGGCCTCCAGCAGCCTCACACCAAACAATTTCTCCTCCTGGGTGCCACTTCGTGCCCCTTGTCCTGGCCCTGAGCAAAGTCTTGCCCCAGCCTCTTGCCCCCCAACCCTTCAGCTCCTGCTGAGCACTGCTCAGATGCCCTCTGGGGCTGCTCTGCTGCAGGCTCTCAGCCTCTGCTCCTCACAGAGCTGCCCCAGGCCCCTTCAGCATCCTCACAGCCCCCATGGGACACTCACCCCAAAAAGGTTTCTCCTCACCTTGAGGTGGCACCTCCTGGGTTCTGCTTTCTGCCACTCTGCCCCTTTGTCCACACCTGGCTGCAGCTGGGGGGCTTGGTTTGTGCCTCTGCTCTGGTCCTTCCTCCTTCCTCCTTCCTTGCTCCCCTTCCTCCTCCTCCCTCCTCCTTCTTCCTCCTTCCCCTTCCTCCTTCAACTTGCCTCCCCTTCCTCCTCCTTCCTCACTCCCCTTCCTGCCTCCCCTCTCCTTCCTGACTCCTCTTCCTCCCTCCCCAGGAACGTTGAATGTCTTAACTTGCTGTTGAGCAGTGGTGCTGACTTGAGGAGGAGAGACAAGTTCGGGAGGTAAGGTCGAGGTGGGACCTGCAAGGACACTGAGAGAGCTTCCTCCAGCCCTTGGAGGACCTGCAGGGCACAGAGCCTGGCATGAGGGTGGCACATTCAGAGAAGCAGAGCATGGACTGGGTTGGAAAAGGCCTCTCAAGATCATCCAGTCCAGCATCCACCCAGCCCCACCATGGCCACCAAGCCCTGCCCCAGGTGCCATGGGCACAGGGTTCTTGGGCACCCCCAGGGCTGGGGACTCCACCACCTCCCTGGGCCAGGCTTGGAGAACCCTTCCAGGGCAGAAGTTTCTCCTCATGTCCAACCTGACCCAAGCCTGGGGCACCTTGAGGCCATCTCCTCTGGTCCCTTGTCCCCTGGCAGCAGAACCCAACCCCCCCCCCGGCTCCATCCTCCTCTCAGGGAGCTGCAGAGCCCCAGGAGGTCTCCCTCAGCCTCCTCCAGCCTCAGCCCCATCCCAGCTCCCTCAGCTGCTCCTCACAACTTCTCCAGACCCTTCCCCATCTTCTTTGCCTTCCTCTGCCCCTGCTCCACCCCCTCCATGTCCTTGGAGTGCCCCAACCCTGCCCCTAGTGCCCATTCCCCCAGGGGCAGTCCCTGCCCAGCTCCTAGGACCCTGTTTGATGCCCACAGCTGCTTCCTTCCCCCAGAGCAGCTCAGCTCTGCCTCTCCAGAGCTGAAGCAGGCAGGGGGTTGCCAGCCTGCTGCTGGGTGGCTTTGTGCCCTGGGTGTGCTCCAAGTGCCCTTTCTCTGCCCTCACCTTCCAGGACCCCTCTGCACTACGCAGCTGCCAACGGCAGCTACCAGTGTACGGTGACACTGGTGACAGCAGGAGCCAGCATCAACGAGGCTGACTGCAAAGGCTGCACCCCCCTGCACTATGCTGCTGCTTCAGACACCTACAGGAGGTCAGCAGGGGCTCAGGGGCACCAGCTCCTTGCTGCCAGGGCTGGGGCTGGCATCGCATGGCGGGGTGGTGGCACATGGCTAAGGAGGTGGCACCAGCTGGGCACTGGTGCTTGGCTGGCCCCTGGGTGTCACCCAGCAGGGGGTTGTGAGGAGGGGGGCACCTGGGTGGGGGGCACTCAGCACAGTGCCCATGTTCTGCCCTGCAGAGCAGAGACTCCTTCAGGTAACAGCCACGACGGCGATGAGGAGCCCCTGAAGGAGTCAAGGCTGAAGGAGGCTTTCTTGTGAGTCCTCCTCACCATCAGCCCCCCCTGCCCCTTCCCCCTCATCCCCAGCCCCTCCTGCCCCTTTCCCCCCCCAATCTCCAGTCCCCCATGCCCCTTCCCCACCAATCCTCACCCCCTTGCCCCTTCCCCTCATCTCCTGCCCCTCCTGCCCCTTCCCCCTCATCCCCAGCTCCCCCTTGCCCCCCTGCCCCTTACCTCTCTGCCCTTCTCCCCTCATCCCCAGCTCCTCTCTGCCCCTCCCCCTCCTTCCTCACCATCCCCATCCTCTCCTGCCCCTCCTCCCCTCTCCCTAAACCACTCTCTCCCTTTCCCCCTCCTCCCCACCTCCTCCTTCCATGCTCCAAACCTCCTCCTGCTGCCTGCTGAGCTGCTCCTGGCCTTCATCTCCTGCTCCTCATTCCTCAGCAGGGCTCTGCATGCAGCCAGATCAGTTTGGGGGGGGTGGGGGTGGTCCCTACACATTCCCTCCCCCTCAATTCTCCCTCTTTTTCCCCTCCTCCCCTTGCAGCTGTTTGGAATTCCTGCTGGATAATGGTGCTGACCCTTCCCTCCGGGACAAGCAGGGCTACACTGCTGTCCACTACGCAGCTGCCTATGGCAACAGGCAGAACCTGGAGCTGGTGAGGAGCTGGGGACCCCCCCGGAGGTCATCTAGATCCCAGCCCCCCCCTCTAAAGGTCAGCTAGGGCCAAAGTCTCTTGAAGATCATCGAGTTCTGAGCCCATGGAACTCGCAGGCAGAGCCCATGGCAGGGGGCTTGGAACTCAGTGACCTTCAAGCTGCCCCTGGGTGCTCCCCAGGCTGCCCCTGGGTGCTCCTCAAGCTGCCCCTGGGTGCTCCCCAGGCTGCCCCTGGGTGCTCCCCAAGCTGCCCCTGGGTGCTCCTCAAGCTGCCCCTGGGTGCTCCCCAAGCTGCCCCTGGGTGCTCCCCAGGCTGCCCCTGGGTGCTCCCCAAGCTGCCCCTGGGTGCTCCTCAAGCTGCCCCTGGGTGCTCCCCAAGCTGCCCCTGGGTGCTCCCCAGGCTGCCCCTGGGTGCTCCTCAAGCTGCCCCTGGGTGCTCCCCAGCTGCCCCTGGGTGCTCCTCAGCCTCCCCCCAGCCCAGGTTGCTCAAGGCCTCATCCACCCTGCCCTTGACCACCTTCAGGAAAGGTCCATCCCCAACCCCCCCTATGCCCACTTAAGTTTGGAGGTCCTTGAGGAGCCTCAGCCAGTGCTGGAAGGACCTTTGGGGGCTTTGATGGGACCCCAAGCAGTGGAGTGAGGTTGGGCTTCCAAAAGCTGTGCCAGGGAAGAGCTTTGGTAGCTCCACAGATGCCTTCTGCTCACTCTGGTTGGTCCAAGTGGGCACGGGGAAGGCCCTGGGGTGGCAGCAATTTGATGTGTGCCCAGCAGCAGGCCCTGAGGGTGCCCTCCTGAGCTGGCATCCTTCTGAGGCAGAGCCAAGGAGAAGAAGTTGAGGCTCCAACCTTGGAGATGTCCAAGCTCAGGCTCTGGGCAGCTGGAGGATGTCCCTGCTGAGTGCAGCTGAGCTCTGGCAGGTCCCAGCCCATGGCAGCTGTCTGTGCCAGGAGGCCTCCGTGGGTGGAGGAGCTGCTGATGGTTGTGTCCTTGCCCCTGCAGCTCCTGGAGATGTCCTTCAACTGCCTGGAGGATGTGGAGAGCACCATCCCAGTCAGCCCTTTGCACTTAGCTGTGAGTGGCCTGGCCCAGGGCTCTGCTGCCCTCTTGGCTCCCTGCAGCTCCACCCCAGGTCCTAGCCCTGGGGCCTGCTCTCTGCTGGTGATGCCACCAAGGGTGGAGGAAGGAAGGAAGCAGTGGGTGGGAGCTGTTGGGCACCACCACCCTTGGGTGATGTTTTCTGCTCCTTGTTGTCTCCTGAGTCATCCTGGGAGCCTCCTCCCTTAGGACCTGGGAATTTGGGGTGGGAAAAACCCTCCAAGATGAATCCAGCATCAACCCAGCCCCACCATGGCCACCAAGCCCTGGCCCCAGGTGCCATGGGCACAGGGTTCTTGGGCACCCCCAGGGCTGGGGACACCACCTCCCTGGGCCAGGCTTGGAGAGCCCTTCCAGGGCAGAAGTTTCTCCTCATGTCCAACCTGACCCAAGCCTGGGGCACCTTGAGGCCATCTCTGGTCCCTTGTCCCCTGGCAGCAGAACCCAACCCCCCCCTGGCTCCATCCTCCTCTCAGGGAGCTGCAGAGCCCCAGGAGGTCTCCCTCAGCCTCCTCCAGCCTCAGCCCCATCCCAGCTCCGTCAGCTGCTCCTCACAACTTCTCCAGACCCTTCCCCATCTTCTTTGCCTTCCTCTGCCCCTGCTCCACCCCCTCCATGTCCTTCTTGGAGCCCCAACCCTGCCCCCAGCACTGCAGCTGTGCCCTGCCCTGTGCCCAGCCCTGCCCAGCTCCTAGAGCCAGCCCTGCCCAAGCACTGCAGCTGTGCCCTGCCCTGTGCCCAGCCCTGCCCAAGCATCCTCAGGGGCTGGAGCTGGGCTCAAGCTTTGTGTAGGCCCAGGGTGGAAAGAAGAACCCAACCCTGGCCCAGGGGCAGGGATTCTGCTGGGGGTGGTGGGGGGAGGCTGGGAGGTGACTTTGGGAACCTCTTGAAGACCTCCTTGGGCCTCTTCTGCTGCCCCCTCAGGCCTACAATGGTCACTGTGAAGCCCTGAAGACACTTGCTGAGACCCTGGTGAACCTGGACGTGAGGGACCACAAGGGCAGGACTGCTCTGTACCTGGCCACCGAGAGAGGCTCCACCGAGTGCGTGGAGGTCCTGACCAGCCACGGGGCCTCCGCCCTGGTCAAGGAGAGGAAGAGGAAGTGGACACCTCTGCATGCTGCAGGTCACCAGGCCTCAGCTGCCTGAGGGGACAGGAGGGAGGGAGGCCTGCAGTGGGCTGGGTTGGGAGGGAGCTTGAAGGCCATCCAGGTCCAGCCTCCCTTGAAGGCCATCCAGGTCCAGCCTCTCTTGAAGGCCATCCAGGTCCAGCCTCCCTTGAAGGCCATCCAGGTCCAGCCTCCCTTGAAGGCCATCCAGGTCTGACCTCCCTTGAAGGCCATCCAGGTCCGACCTCCCTTGAAGGTCATCCAGGTCCAGCCTCCCTTGAAGGCCATCCAGGTCCAACCATCCTTGAAGGCCATCCAGGTCCAGCCTCCCTTGAAGGCCATCCAGGTCCAACCTCCCTTGAAGGCCATCCAGGTCCAGCCTCCCTTGAAGGCCATCCAGGTCCATCCCCTCTTTTAAGGTCATCTAGGTCCAACCTCTCTGGCCCCATGGCAAGGGGCTCGGAACAAGATGATCTTCAACCTTCCCCTAGGCACTCCTCAGCCTCCTTCTAGCCCAGGTTGCTCAAGGCCTCATCCAGCCTGCCCTTGACTGTCTTCAGGAAGGGTCTATCCACAGCCTCCAATACCATCTTGGGCCATCTGTGGTCTTTTCAGGGCCGTCTGTGGTCTTCTCAAGACCATCTTGGGCCATCTGTGGTCTTCCCAGGACCATCTTGGGCCATCTGTAGTCTCTAAAGACCATCTTGAACCATCTATGGTCTCCTGAAGACCATCTTGGGCCCCTTCCTTTGATCCTTGGGTGGTGGCTGGAAGACCTCAGATGTGTTGGTGACTTCTCCTTCCCTCCTGCCTTGTCCCCAGCTGCCAATGGCAACACAGATTCCCTGCACCTCCTGCTTGACAGCGGGGAGCGAGCAGACATCACCGACGTCATGGACATCCACGGGCAGTGAGTGCCTGCAGCCCCTGGGGGGCGCTGCCCTGGGGGGTCCTCGTGGCCTTGGTGTCTGCTGGGGTTGGGTGGTCCTCATGGGCTTGGATGTTCCTTGTGGGCTTGGATGCTCCTCTGAGGTTGGTGTCTGATGGGGTTGGTTGTTCCTCCTGAGGTTGGTGTCTGGTGGGGTTGAGTGCTCCTCCTGGGGTTGGATGCTCCTGCTGGGTGTGGTTTCTCCTCCTGGGTGTGGATGTTCCTCCTGGGTGTGGATGCTCCTCGTGGGCGTGGTTGCTCCTCGTGGGCGTGGATGCTCCTCGTGGGCGTGGATGCTCCTCATGGGCGTGGATGCTCCTCGTGGGCGTGGTTGCTCCTCGTGGGCGTGGTTGCTCCTCGTGGGCGTGGTTGCTCCTCGTGGGCGTGGATGCTCCTCGTGGGCGTGGATGCTCCTAGTGGGCGTGGTTGCTCCTCCTGGGCGTGGTTGCTCCTCCTGGGCGTGGTTGCTCCTGCTGGGCGTGGATGCTCCTGCTGGGTGTGGATGCTCCTCCTGGGGTTGGATGCTCCTCCTGGGCGTGGTTGCTCCTCCTGGGGTTGGATGCTCCTGCTGGGTGTGGATGCTCCTCCTGGGGTTGGATGCTCCTCCTGGGCGTGGTTGCTCCTGCTGGGTGTGGATGCTCCTCCTGGGGTTGGATGCTCCTCCTGGGCGTGGTTGCTCCTCCTGGGCGTGGTTGCTCCTCCTGGGTGTGGTTGCTCCTCAGTGCTGAAGCTCTGCTGTGCCTGGGCCACTCTGAGCTGCTGTGGTGCCCTCTGCCCCCAGGACCCCCCTGATGCTGGCCATCATGAACGGCCACGTCGACTGCGTCCACCTGCTGCTGGAGAAGGGCTCCACGGCCGACGCGGCCGACAAGAGGGGCAGGACAGCTCTGCACCGGGGGGTGAGTGTGGCCAGGGCCAGCTGCAGCCTCCTGCCCTGCAGCTCAGCAGCCAGAGGAGGATGAGGTTCATGGCATGGGCTGGGAGGGACCTTGGAGAGCATCTAGGGGAGGGGTGAGGAAGATCTAGGGGAGGGTTGGGGAACATCTAGGAGAGGGGTGAGGAACATCTAGGGGAGGGTTGAGGAAGACCTAGGGGAAGGTTGAGGAACATCTAGGGGAGGGTTGAGGAACATCTAGGGGAGGGTTGGGGAACATCTAGGGGAGGGTTAGGGAACATCTAGGGGAAGGTTGAGGAAGACCTAGGGGAAGGTTGAGGAACATCTAGGGGAAGGTTGAGGAAGACCTAGGGGAAGGTTGAGGAACATCTAGGGGAAGGTTGAGGAAGACCTAGGGGAAGGTTGAGGAACATCTAGGGGAGGGTTGGGGAACATCTAGGGGAGGGTTGGGGAACATCTAGGGGAGGGAAGGTTGAAGAGCATCTAGTGGAATGTTGAGGATCATCTAATTCCAGCTCCTCTGCCATGGGCTTCTGCCCATCTCTGTCTCCTTGAGAAGGAGCCCAACTTGCACCTTCTTCAGGTTGGAAGTAACCTCCCTGAGGTCCCTTCCAGGTGCTCCCTGAGGTCTCTTCCAAGTGCTCCCTGAGGTCCCTTCCAGGTGCTCCCTGAGGTCCCTTCCAGCCTGCAGGAGGTGGCAGTTGAGCTGCTGCCTCCTAAGTGGTTGACCTCCTGCTGCTGTCTGCTCCAGAAGGAAGCCGTGGAAGGGATCTTGAAGCCATTTGATCTTTGAGGTCCCTTGCAAGCTGCAGGAGGTGGCAGTTGAGCGTTGCCTCCTGGGTGGTTGACCTCCTGCTGCTGCCTGCCCTCCCCCCAGGCTGTGACAGGCTGTGAGGACTGCTTGGCTGCTCTCCTGGACCACGATGCCTTTGTCCTCTGTCGGGACTTCAAAGGTAGGACCCCGATCCACTTCGCCTCGGCCTGCGGACACCTGGAGGTGCTGAGGACCCTTCTGCAAGCTGCCCTCTCCACTGACCCCTTGGACTCTGTGGTGGACTACAGTGGCTTCTCCCCCATGCACTGGGCTTCCTACAGTGGTGAGGAAGAGGAGGGAAGGGGGGGGAGAAGGAGGCATCTTGGTCCTGTGACCTCTGCTGACATCGCTTTGGGGTGGTACTGACCCAACACGGAGGTGTTGGATGGCAGAGAGCTGGGAGGGGAAGTGTGGAGTGGGGTTGGGTGGGAAGGGGTCATGAAGGTCATCTAGGTCCAAACTTGTTGAAGATCATCTGGCTCCACCTTGGTGATCATCTGGTGGAAGGTTGAAGATCAGCTGGTTCCAACCCCCCTGCCGTGGGCAGAGCCCAGGATGATCATCAAGCTTCTACTGGATGGTCTTCAGCCTTCCACTAGATGATCCTCAGCCTGGTCCTGAGAAGCTTCTGGGGCCTGCAGGTCTTTGGGTGTGGGCAGAGGAACCTTGAGGTCCTTCTTGAAGTAGCTGTGAGGACCTTCAGGAGGTAGAAACCACCTCAAGTGCAGCAGCTTAGCTGTCAGAGGGAACCCGAACCAACCGCTCCTGGCTTGGGACACTCAGTGCTGGTCCTGAGCAGCTTCTGGGGCCTGCAGGTTTTAGGGTGTGGGGAGAGGAACCTTGAGGTCCTCGTTGGTCCTCCAGAGGTTGGTCACTGATGTCCTTTTGTCCTTCTCTGCTCCCAGGGCATGAAGATTGTCTTGAACTGTTACTTGAACACAACCCGTTCGCGTACCTGGAAGGAAACCCTTTCACTCCATTGCACTGTGCAGTGTAAGTGCTCCCCAGGACCTCTCCAGCACCTTCTGAGGGCCAGCAGATAGCCTGAGCAGCCTGAAGGAGCTCCAGGTCTTCCTTTTCTTGCCCTCCTTGAGCAGCTGAAGCTCCTCAGGCTGGTCAGAGAATCAGAGGCTGTTAGGGGTTGGAAAGGAGCTTGAAAGAACATCCAGGCCAGGTCCTACCTGCCTGTGGCATGTTCCTGGCAGCAGGAAGGAGAAGCTGGCACACAGCAGCTCCCTGGGGAGCAGCTTGAGGAGTTCTTGAGGAGCTCCTTGAGGAACAACTCTGTCTGCTCCTTGAGGAGCTGTTGTGTGCCAGCAGGCTGCCAACTCAAGCCAAGGGCTGGAGGTTCTGCCCTTGCTGGCCCTCTTGGGTGGCTCTTCTCTGGTCTTGCTGGAGCACCTCAGGAGGTCTCCAAGCTTCCCACGAGGCTGTGGAGGTGAAGCTTTGGTGGGAGATAGGCTCCAGCTTGTCCTGAGTCACCTTCCTCAGGGGTGTCTGGGGCAGTGTGGGCACAGAGTTGGGGTGGGGGCTGATGGTGATGGCCAAGGAAGGATCCTGGGTGGATGAGAAAGGGTCTTGAGTGGATGAGGAAGGATCTTAGGTGGATGAAGAAGGATCCTGCTTAGATAAGGAAAGATCTTAGGTAGATAAGGAAGGATCCTGTGCAGATAAGGAAGGATCCTGTGCAGATAAGGAAGGATCCTGTGCAGATAAGGAAGGATCCTGTGCAGATAAGGAAGGATCCTGTGCAGATAAGGAAGGATCCTGTGCAGATAAGGAAGGTGCAGGCACTTCCATGTCCTACTGTGGGTGGTCCTGGTGCCCCCTTGCCCCCCCCCCCCAGCCTAGCAGCTGTGTGAGGCTGCCTCTGCCGTGCCCTTGAGTCCCACCCGGGCAGGATCAGCAATGGATGATTTCCTCCCCCCCTCCCCCACGCTGCCTGCACCCAGCCCCCCAGGAAGGAGCTGCTCGGTCCCACCCTGGCACCCATCCCTGACCCTTCCTGTCCCTTCTTGTGCCCGCCACAGAATCAACAACCAGGATGGCACTGCCGAGATGCTGGTGGAAGCCTTGGGTGCCAAGATTGTGAATAGCAGAGATGCCAAAGGAAGGTGAGCACCAACCTGCCCCCGCCGGGCACCGCCACCGGCCCCAGGGGCCTCGCTCTGACCCTTCCTCTGTCTCCTCTTCCTCAGGACCCCCCTTCACGCTGCTGCCTTTGCAGACAACGTCCATGGTTTACAGCTGCTCCTGCGCCACCAGGCCGAGGTGGACCCCACAGACAAGCTGGGGAGGACTCCCCTGATGATGGCCTCTGAGAACGGCCACACCGCGGCCGTCGGTAGGTGGCTGCCCCCTGGCGGCTTGGCCCTTGCCTCTTCCTCACCAGCCGGGACTGGCACAGCTGCTCCCCTGCCACCACCCCCTTAACCCCTGCCTGCTCAGCAGGGTGGCTGCTGGGGGGTTCTGGGTTGCTGCTTCTCCACAGCAGATGTTCTTCCTCCTCCTCCTCCTCCTCCTCCTTCTCCTTGCAGAGTTCCTGCTCTACCAAGCAAAAGCGAACATAACTGTGCTGGATGTCAACAAGAACACAGCTCTTCACCTGGCCTGCAGCAAGGTAGGGAGGGAGGTGCCCACCTGCAGCTGCCCCCCCCCCCAGGGCCTGGCAGCTCTTTGAGTGTGGATGAGGTCTTCAAGAGAATCCAATCCCAGCATTCTCCAGCTCTTGGCGAGGCTGGGGCTGAGCTGTGCTGCTCAGCACCGCACCTCGGGGGCTTGGAGATGGCTCCAGGGTGGGGACTCCACCACCTGCCTGGGCCAGGCTCTGAGAGCCTTTCCAGTGGAGAAGTTTCTCCTCAGGGCCAACCCTGGTGCAACTTGAGGCCATCTCCTCTTGGCCTGCTCCTTGGCACGAGAGCCAAACCCCTCAACCTGGCTCCAGCTCCTCTCGAGGAGCTGCAGAGCCCCAGGAGGTCTCTCCTCAGCCTCCTCTTCTCCAGCCTCAACCCCACCCAGGTCCCTCTGTTGCTCCTCACAACTTCTCCAGACCCTTCCCCAGCTTCATTGCCCTCCTCTGGCCCTGCTCCCACCCCCTCCATGTCCTTCTGGCACTGAGGGACCCAAACCTGACCCCAGGACTCCAGCTGTAGCCTCCCCAGTCCTCACCCCAGGGAGACAATCCCTGCCCTGCTCCTGCTGATCCGGGTTGAATGAGGCCTTGAGCAACCTGAGGGCCAGTAGGAGGTGACCTTGCCCATGGCAAGGGGGGGTTGGAAGTGGTTGACCTTGAAGGTCCCTTCCAAGCCAAACCCATTCCATCCACCTCTGAATTCCCTGGATCCAAGGCAGGCTGCTGGTGCCCTTCTTGGCCCCTGCCCACCCTGCTGCTGTCCATCAAGGATGAGCTTCTCCACTCTCCAGCTCCCTGCCAAAGTGATGAAGCACTTTTGGTGCTTAGGTAGGGGGTGGAAGGTTGGGGGAAGGTAAAAGGTAGGAAGTTGGATGGAGGTAGGAGGTGGAAGGTTGGGGGAAGGTAGAAGGTAGGAGGTTGGATGGAGGTAGGAGGTGGAAGGTTGGGGGAAGGTAGAAGGTAGGAGGTTGGATGGAGGTAGGAGGTGGAAGGTTGGGGGAAGGTAGAAGGTAGGAGGTTGGATGGAGGTAGGAGGTGGAAGGTTGGGGGAAGGTAGAAGGTAGGAGGTTGGGTGAAGGTAGGAGGTGGAAGGCTGGGGGAAGGTAGGAGGTTGGATGGAGGCAGGAGGTTGGGTGAAGGAAGGAGGTTGGGTGAAGGTAGAGGGCAGTGGTAGATTTGCTTTAGGCAAGGTGGGGTTGAAGCAGTGGCAGGAGGTTGCCTTTGAGGCAGGTTCCCATGTCCCAGGGGGTCCCATCGTGCCTGGGCAGCAGCAGCTGAGGCCAGCAGCAGCTCCTGCCCCTCTTCTCCCCGCAGGGCCATGAGAAGTGTGCCTTGTTGATCCTGGGGGAAACCCAAGACCTTGGCCTTATCAATGCAAGTAACAGTGCTCTGCAAATGTGAGTCTGGGGCCACCTGGGCCAGGGCAGCCTCTGGAGAGGGCCACCAAGCCCCTCCAGGAGCTCCTCGTCGTGGTGGGGGGGGGTGAGTGGGTGGCTGTGCCCTGGCACCAACTCTGCTGTCCCCTCTGCCCGCCCCAGGCCGCTCCACATCGCAGCTCGCAACGGACTGGCCTCTGTGGTGCAGGCCCTGCTCAGCAGAGGGGCCACTGTGCTGGCTGTGGATGAAGAAGGTGAGGCTCCCTCACCTGAGGCTCCCTCACCTGAGGCTCCCTCACCTGAGGCTCCCTCACCTGGCTTCCTGGGGTGGGGAGGCTCAGGGTGGGGGCCGTGGGTGAAGGAGGTTGCACCTTGCTGCTCACCTCCACCTCGGCTCCTGCCTCCACCTTCCCCTTCTGCTCCACCCCTTCCCCCTCCTTGCCTCCCCCTTCCCTTCCCCTCCTCACCTCCCTCTTCCCCCTCCAGCTCCCCCTTCCTCCTCACCTCAGTCTTCCCCTCCACCTTCTCATCACCTCCTCTGTGCTCACCCTCACCCCTCTGTCCCACTGTCTTCCATGCCCACACTCACCTCCTTGCCCACCCTCACCCATCTCTCTCTCTCCTTCACCTCCTCCATGCCCACCCTCACCCACTTCTGTCTCTCCTCCTCACCTCCTCCATGCCCACCCTCACCCACCTCTCACTCTCCTCACCACCTCCATGCCCACCCTCACCACCTCCATGCCCACCCTCACCCACCTCTCTCTCCCCCTCACCACCTCCATGCCCACCCTCACCCACCTCTCTCTCCCTCTCCTCCCCTGCAGGTCACACCCCAGCCTTGGCCTGCGCCCCCAACAAGGACGTGGCTGACTGCCTGGCACTTATCCTCTCCACCATGAAGCCTTTCCCCCCCAAGGATGCCATCAGCTCCTTCAGCTTCAACCTGCTCAAGAACTGCGGCATCGCGGCCAAGACGGCAGCAGCCTGCGGGGCTCTGCCCAACGGAGCCGCCTGCGCCTACGGCCAGGAGCGCCACGGAGCCATCGGCCTGGACGGCTGCTACTCGGAGTAGCCTCGGCTCTGGGTGACCCCCACCTCTTAGCTATTTATTTAGGAAGTCTATCAGTGTAGGGCACTTGAAAGGAGAACAAGACTGGGCACAGCCTCTGCCAGCCTGGCCGGCCAAAAAGCCAAGAGTTCAGAGCTTGCCCCTTGGCTCCGCACCGAGAGCAGCTGGCACAGCCCCCTTGGTCCCTGCCCCTTCCCAGTCCTCTCTCTCTTGGGTTCAGGAGCAGCTGGCACAGCCCCCTTGGTCCCTGCCCCTTCCCAGTCCTCTCTACCTTGGGTTCAGGAGCAGCTGGCAGAGCCCCACGGCCCCTGCCCCTTCCCAGTCTTCTCTACCTTGGGTTCAGGAGCAGCTGGCACAGTCCCCTTGGTCCCTGCCCATTCCCAGTCCTCTCTACCTTGGGTTCAGGAGCAGCTGGCAGAGCCCCACGGCCCCTGCCCCTTCCCAGTCTTCTCTACCTTGGGTTCAGGAGCAGCTGGCACAGCCCCCTTGGTCCCTGCCCCTTCTCAGTCCTCTTTCTGTTGGGTTCAGGAGCAGCTGGCACCACCATTAGGGTGGCACTGACCCACAAACACACCCTGGTTGTCCCCCTGCAGAGGGCAAAGCTCAAACCTGGCACTTTCCAGCCCTCTCTCTATTGGCACCTCTTTGACTGCCACAGGCCCCAGCCAAGGTGCCACCATCCCTGCCCAGATGCACCAAGGCTGTCCCCCAGCAGAGGGCAAAGCTTGAGCCTGGCACTTTTCAACCCTCTCCCCATCACCACCCCTCTGGTGGCCAAGCAGGAGCTGGGTGCTGTGCCCTGAGGGCATCACCCAGCCAAGGTGCCACCATCTGACACCATGGCAGTCCCCCAACAGAGGGCAAAGCTCAAGCCTGGCACTTCCCAATCCTTTCCCCATTGGTGCCCCTCTGCTGGGTGCTGAAACCTTCCCCTGAGCCAGCCCAGCCCAGTGCCACCACCTCACTTTGTCCCCCAGCCTCCAGGGTGGCATCAGGCTGCTCCCACCCTTCCCTACTGCCCTGTGCCAGCTGCCCACCCTCCTGCAGCTCCTCCACTCCATCCTGTGAGAGGGGCAAGCCCTGAACTCTTGGTGGGATGGGGGTGGGATGGGCATGGAGGTTGTTTGGGCACTGAGCTGGCACTGGGACGGGGGGGGGGGGGGGGGGGGGGGGGGTCGTGTGTGTGTGTGTGTGGGTTGCTGCTGGGCGAGCGCCGCTGGCACCGCTCCTGCCTGGCAGCCTCTTTGTCTCCTGGCATTTTAAGGTCCTTCAAAGACTTGAAAGGGTGGAGATGTGCTCTAGAGCTGTGCCCACCTCCGTGCCCACCTCCATGCCCCCTTTGTTTGGTTTCTTTTGGCAGCTCTCCATTTGTTTTTTCATATGCAACAAACGGGTGCTGATGCCCCCTGCCCATGGGCAGCCCTGGGCACACATGCAGGCAGCTCTAGGCACATGCAGGCAGCCCTGGGCACACATGTGGGCAGCCCTGGGCACGCTGCTGGAGACCTCCCTTCCCTCCCTCCCCCCCACAGCAGGCACTTTAGGGGTTCCTTAGCTTCAGGGTCTTTGGGGGTGGTTGAATCTGGGGGGGGGAGGGGTCGGGGGGGTTTGGTTCTCTTTTCCATGGAAAAATGTTGGATTTGAAGGAGGAATTCTTGGTGGCAGTGCCCAAGGCCTGGCTGGGAGCTGTCCTGCCTTGGAGCTTTCCTCACTTGGAGTTCTCCTTGATGGATCTTTCACTTGCTTGGAGTTTTCCCTGCTGGAAGTTTCCTTGCTTGGAGCTCTCCTTGCTTGGAGCTCTCCTGGCTTGGAGCTCTCCTGGCTTGGAGCTCTCCTGGCTTGGAGCTCTCCTGCTTGGAGCTCTCCCGGCCTGGAGCTCTCCTTGGTTGGAGCTGTCCTGGCTTGGAGCTCTCCTTGGTTGGAGCTGTCCTGGCTTGGAGCTCTCCTTGGTTGGAGCTCTCCTGGCCTGGAGCTCTCCTGGCCTGGAGCTCTCCTTGGTTGGAGCTCTCCTGGCTTGGAGCTCTCCTGGCTTGGAGCTCTCCTGGCTTGGAGCCCTCCTGGCTTGGAGCTCTCCTGGCTGGGACTTGGACTTGCCTCTGTTGTGAGTTTTCCTTGCTTGGAGCTCTCCTGGCTTGGAGCCCTCCTGGCCTGGAGCTCTCCTGGCTGGGACTTGCCTCTGTTGTGAGTTTTCCTTGCTTGGAGCTCTCCTTGCAGGGATTTCTCCTCCCTTGGCCCTTCTCGCTGAGATTCTTCCTTGCTTGGCCTGTCCCTTGCTGGGATTTTTCCCCTTTCCACCATTCCTTTGGTTTTCATTCAGTGCTTTTCAGAGCAGCTCCCCTGGGGCTGAGTAACAAAAATCAACTTCGAGCCTGGGGGGGGAGGGGGAGGGGAGGGGGAGGGGGAAAAAAAAAACCAAAACAACAAAAAGTACCAAAAAAAAAAAGGGAAAAGAGACCAAAATTTGAAGCCTTTGAGTGAGGAACAACAAAACTTTGCACTTCAAAGCCCCTCCCTGCCCCTTGGTGCTCCCTGGCCTGAGGCAGCTTTGGGGCAGGGCTGTTGGGGGGGGTCAGGTTGGGTTGGTTTTGGGGTGGGGGAGGCTTAATTGGGTAGGTTTGGGGTTGCTGTGGTAGCTTTGGGGGTGTTGGGGTGAAGCTTTGGGTGACTCTGGTGGGGGTTTGGGAGTGGATTGGTGCCTTTGGGGTCCTTTCAGTGCTGATGGTGCTGGCTTTGGGGTTGCTTTGGTGGTTTGGGGGTCTTTTAGGTGGTGGTTTTGGTGCTTTTGGGGTTGTTTTGGGTGCTTTTGGTGGTGGTTTTGGTGCTTTTGGGGTTGTTTTGGGTCCTTTTGGTGGTGGTTTTGGTGCTTTTGGGGTTGTTTTGGGTCCTTTTGGTGGTGGTTTTGGTGCTTTTTGGGGTTGTTTTGGGTCCTTTTGGTGGTGGTTTTGGTGCTTTTTGGGGTTGTTTTGGGTCCTTTTGGTGGTGGTTTTGGTGGTTTTGGGTTGTTTTGGTGGGTTTTGTGTTGCTTTGGTGGCTTTTGGGTCCTTTTGATGGTGATTTTGCTGCTTTTGGGGTTGTTTTGGTGGGTTTTGTGTTTTGGTGGCTTTTGGGTCCTTTTGGTGGTGATTTTAGTGCTTTTGGTGGTGTTTTGGTGGCTTTTAGTGGTGATTTTGGTGGGTTTGGGGTCCTTTTAGTGGTTGTTTTGGTAGCTTCTGGGTCCTCGTGGTGGTGGTTTTGGTGGGTTTGGGGTTGTTTTGGTAGTTTTGGGGTCACTTTGGTGGCTTCTGGGTCCTTTCAGTGGTGATTTTGGGGTTGTTTTGGTGGCTTTTGGGTCCTTGTGGTGATTTTGGGGTTGGTTTGGTAGTTTTGGGGGTGTTTTGGTGGCTTTGGAATCATTTGGGTTGGCTTTTGGGTCATTTAGGTTTGCTTTTGGGTCATTTGGGTTGGCTTTTGGGTCATTTTGGTGGCTTTTGGGTCATTTTGGTGGCTTTGGGGTCATTTGGGTTGGCTTTTGGGTCATTTTGGTGGCTTTTGGGTCATTTGATTTGGCTTTTTGAGTCATTTTGGTGGCTTTTGGGTCATTTGGGTTGGCTTTTGGGTTGCTCTGG
>NW_026974591.1:0-63223 GCF_015220805.1 Pogoniulus pusillus
CCCTGCCCGTCCACACCCAGTTCCATCCCAGTCCTCCAGTCTCAGTCAGGCTCCCTGGGAGGGGCTGGGAGGGAAATGAGAAGGATTGGGATAGAATTTGGAGGGCCTGGGAAGTTGTGGGATGGAAATGGGAGGGGTCTGGGCGGGGGGACTGGGAAGGAAGTGGGAGGCATTGGGAGGGAGTAGGAGAGAACTGTTAGGGACTGGGAGCGAGTTGGAGGGAACTGGGAGGTACTGGAAAGGGATTGGAGGGACTGGGAGGGGGAGGGCTGGGGACTGGAACAGAAGTGGTAGGGACTGGGACAGACTGGGAGGGGACATGAAGGTGTGTGTTGGAGGTACTGGATGGATTTGGGAAGCACTGGGATGGGACTGGCAGGAACTGCGAGGAAACTGGGAGGGTGGGGAGGGGAACCGGCAAGACTGGGAGGGACTGGAGGGGACTGGGAAGAACTGGATGGGGAGTGGGAGGACTGGAACAGAAGTGGGAGGGGAATGGAAGGGACTGGGAGGGAACTGGACCCAACTGGGGCAAACTGGGCCCAAACTGGGACACACTCAACCCAAACTGCAGGGGAGTGGTCGCAGACTGGGGGGGTCTGGTCCCAAACTGGGGCACACTGGAACAAAACTGGGGGGGGACTGGTCCCAAACTGGGGCACGCTGTTCCCAAACTGGGGGGCAGGTCCGCGAAATGGGACTCTCTGTTTCCAAGACTGGGAGGGGGCTGGTCTGAACGGGGATGCACTGTTCCCAAACTGGGGGGGCTGGTCCCGAACTGGGATGCACTGTTCCAAACTGGGGGGGCTGGTCCCGAACTGGGACACACTGTTCCCAAACTGGGAGGGGCTGGTCCCGAAACTGGGACACACTGTTCCCAAACCTGGGAGGGGGCTGGTCCCGAACTGGGACACACTTGCTCCAAACTGGGGGGGGCTGGTCCCGAACTGGGACACACTGTTCCCAAACGGGGAGGGCTGGTCCCGAAAAGGGGACACACTGTTCCAAACTGGGAAGGGCCTGGTCCCGAAATGGGACACACTGGTTCCCAAACTGGGGGGGCTGGTCCCCGAACTGGGACACACTGTTCCCAAACTGGGAGGGCTGGTCCGAACAGGGACACACTGTTCCCAAACTGGGGGGGCTGGTCCCGAAATGGGGACACACTGTTCCCAAACTGGGAGGGGCTGGTCCCGAACTGGGGCACACTTGTTCCTAAACTGGGGCGGCTGGTCCTGAAACTGGGACACACTGGAACAAAACTGAGGGGGCTGGTCCCGAACTGGGACGCACTGTTCCCAAACTGGAGGGGCTGGTCCCGAACTGGGACGCACTGTTCCCAAACTGGGGGGGGCTGGTCCTGAACTGGGACACACTGGAACAAAACTGAGGGGGCTGGTCCCGAACTGGGATGCACCTGTTCCCAAACTGGGGGGGCATGGTCCCGAACTGGGATGCACTGTTCCCAAACGGGAGGGGCTGGTCCCGAACTGGGACGCACTGTTCCCAAACTGGGGGGGCTGGTCCTGAACTGGGACACACTGGAACAAAACTGAGGGGGCTGGTTCCCGAACTGGGATGCACTGGAACAAAACTGGGGGGACTGGTCCCCAAACTGGGACACACTGGAACAAAACTGGGGGGGCTGGTCCCGAACTGGGACGCACTGTTCCCAAACTGGGGGGGCTGGTCCCGAACTGGGATGCACTGTTCCCAAACTGGGCGGGACTGGTCCCGAACTGGGATGCACTGTTCCCAAACTGGGCGGGACTGGTCCCGAACTGGGACGCACCTGTTCCCAAACTGGGGGGGCTGGTCCAAACTGGATGCACTGTTCCAAACTGGGGGGGCTGGTCCCAAACTGGGATGCACTGTTCCCAAACTGGGGGGCTGGTCCCGAACTGGGACGCACTGTTCACCAAAACTGGGCGGGAATGGTCCCGAACTGGGATGCACTGTTCCCAAACTGGGAGGTGGCCCAGCGCAGCCATGGGAGCGCTGCTGCCCTAGCCCCGCTGGCCAATCAGAGCGTTGGCTCTGGCCCTCCTGCTCTGTCAGCGCCGGAGGGAGGGGAGGGGGGGCGGGAGACCAAACGGCGGCAGGGGGCACAGAGAGGGCTCCCAGCGCCCCCCAGAGCAGCTCCCATGCCTCCATGTAAGATTCCCCAGTCCCATCAAGCCCCCTCCAGTCCCTCCCAGTTCCCTTCAGACCTCCCTCTCGAATCCTTCCCATCCCTCCCAATTCCTCTGCCGTGCCTTCCAGTTCCCTCCCAGACCTCTCCCAGCCCCTCTCTAATCCCATCCCAGTCCCTGCCCAATCCTGCTCCAGTCTCTCCCAGACCACCTCCCAATCCCTCCCAGTCTGTCCCAGTGCTTCCTAGGATCACTTTCAGTTCCCATCCAGGCCCCTTCCAAGCCCTCTCATTCCAGTCCTTTCCCAGTACAACCCAGTCCCAATCCAGTCCTTACCAGGTCTATCCCAGTCTCCTTTCAGTCTCTCTCTGACCCTCCCCAGCCCTTCCAACTACCTTTCAGGACCCTCCCAATTCCTTCTCATTCCCTTCCCAGTCCCTTCTAAGTCCCCTCCCAGGCACCCACAATCCATTCCAGATCCCTTCCCATTCCCTCCAAGTCCCCTCCCACTCCATCTCAGTCAATCCATTCCCCTCCCTGTCCCATCCCAGCACCTCCCAGGCCCATTCCCCTCCCTGACACCTCTCGGGCCCCTGCCCAGTCCCACCCAATCCCTCCAGTCCCCCCCCAGTTCCGCTTAATCCTTCCCAGTCCATCCCACTCCCTGCCACTCCATCCAAGGCCCTCCCAGTCCTTCCCAGTCTCCCACAGTTCCTCATGACTCCACCCACTCCCTCCCAAATCCCTCCCAGTCCCATCCCAGTCTCTCACAACCCGCATTCCACTCCCTTCCCAGTACATCTCACTCCCACTCCTCTCCGATTGCCTCCCATCCCCTCCATCACTCACAAACCAATTCCAGATCCCTTCCCATTCTCTCCCAATCCCATCCCACTTCCATCAATCCCTCCCATTCTCTTCCCAGTCCCATTCCAGGACCTCCCAGTCCCATTCCCCTCCCTCACACCTCTCAGGCACCTTCCCAGCCTCACCCGATCCTTCCCAGTCACTTCAGTCATTCATAGATCCCTTCCCAGTCCATCCCACTCCTTCCCACTCCCTGTCCTCCCCACCCCTTCCAGGCCTCTCCCAGTTCCCTCGCACTCCTCTCCCAGTCCCAATCCAGTCCTTACAGGTCCATCCCAGTCACCTCCCAGTCTCTCTCAGTCCAACCCGGTCCCTTCCCAGCCCAACTCCAGTCCCCTCCCATTTCCTCCCAGTCCCTCACTATCCCATCACACTCCTTTCCCACTACATCCACTGCCCTCCCAGTCCTTTCCAGCTCATCCCAGTCCCCTCCCACTCCCTCCTCATCCCTTTCTATTGCCATTCCGCTCACTCACAACCATTCCAGATCCATTCCCAATCTCTCCCACTCCATCCACTATCTCCCAGTCCCCTCCACTAACTCCCAAGCCCCTATCCCTCTCTCCCAGGCCCTCCACATCCCCTCCCAGGCCATCCCAGTCCCTCCCAATCCCTCCACTCCATCCCTCATCCTTTCCCACTTCCCTCCCACTACCTCTCAGTCCCTCCAAGTCACCTCCCATGCCTTGCCAGTCCCTCACAATCCCACCCCAGTCCTACCCAATCCCTCCTGGTCTCCTTCCATCCTCCTCAGTCCTTTCCAGGCCTCTCCCAATCCAAATCCAGTCCTTACCAGCCCCTTCCCACTCCCCTTCCCATCCCTTTCCCCCCCCCTCCCAATCATTCCCAGTTCCTCCCACCAGCTCCCACTATATCCCAGTCCCCTACCAGTCACCTCCCACTCCCTCTCAATCCCCTCCAAGTCCCTTCCAGCCCCCTCCAACTACCTTCCCAATCCCCTCACAGTTCCACTCACTCCCAGATCCCTTCCCAGTCCATCCCACTCCCTCCCAGTCCATTCCAATGCCCTCCCATTCCTGCCCAGCTGCTCTGAATCCCATCCATTCCCTCCCAATCCCCTACCAGTCTCTCACAATCCCATTCCAGTCCTTTCCCAACACATCCCACTCCCCTCCCAGTCCTTTCCAATCTCCTCCCAATCCCCTATCAGTCCCACACAGCCCCACCCAATCCTTCCCACTCCATCCAACTAGCTCCCAGTATATCCCAGTCTCCTTCCAGTCCCCTCACACTCCCTCTCAATACTCTCCCAGGGCCTTCCAGGCCACCCCAACTACCTTTCACGCCCTCACACTGCCTTCCCATTCCTCTCCCAGTATCTTCCCTGTCCACTCCCACTCTGGCCCAGTCCCCTCCAGTCACTCACAATCCATTCCAGATCCCTTCCCATTCCCTCCCAATGCCCTCCTACTCCAGCCCAGTGCATCCCATTCCTTCCCAGTTCCCACCACTTCCTCCCATTACCATCCCTGTCCCTCCCAGACCCATTCTCCTCACTGCCACCTCTCAGTCTCCTTCCCAGTCTCTCATAATCCCATTCCAGACATTTCCCAGTGCATCCCACTCCCCTCCCAGTCCTTCTCTGTCCCTTCCACTCCTCTCCCATTTTCCTCCCAGTCCTAATCCAGTCCTTAGCAGGTCCACCTCAGTCCCCTCCCAGTCTCAGTCCAACTCCAGTCCCTCCCAACCTCTCCCAGTTCCTCTCAATCCACTCCCAGTCCCTCTCAATCCACTCCCAGTCCCACCCAGCCTCACCCAATCCTTCCCAGTCCATCCCACTAGCTCCCAGTACATCCCAATCCCTTCCAATCCCCTCCCACTCTGGCTCAGTGCCCTCCCAGTCTCTCATAATCCATTCCAGACCCCATCACATTCCCTCCCAATCCCCTCCCAATCCCCTCCAAGCCCAGCCCATTCCTTTCTAACTTCCCATCAGTCTCTCCCATTCCCCTCCCTGCCCCATCCCACTACCTCCCAGTCCCATTCCCCTCCCTGGCACCTCTCAGGCCCCCTTCCCAGTCCCCTCCCAGTTCAGCTCAGTTGTTCCCAGTCCCACCCACTCTCTCTCAGCCCCCTCCCAGTCCCAGCCCAGTCTCTCACAATCCAATTCCACTCCTTTCCCAGGACATCCCACTCCCCTCCCTGTCCTTTTCAGTCCCTTCCAGATCTTTCCCAGTTCCCTCACAGGCATCTCCTAGTCCCTCCCAGTCTCAGTCCAGTCGTCATCAGGTCCATCCAGTCTCTCCCAGTCCCTCCCAAGCCCCTATCAGTCCCACCCAGCCCTCCCCCAATCCTTCCCAGTCCATCCCACAGTCTCCCAGTATATCCCAGTCCCCTTCCAGTCCTTTCCCATTCCCTCCCATTTCTCCACAAGTTCCCATGAGGCCCTTACAATCTCCTCCCTATCCCATCCCAGTACCTCCCAGTCCCACTTCCCTCCCTGCCACCTCTCAGGCCCCTTCCCAGTCCCATCCAATCCCTCACAGTCCCCTCCCAGTTCCACCCTCTCCTTCCCAGGTCTATTCCCAGTGCACCCCACTCCCAGTCTCCTCCCGGTCCTTCCCAGTTCCTCTGAATCCCACCCACTCCCTACAACCCCCTCCCAGTCCCACCCCAGTCTCTTTCAATCCCATCCCACTCCTTTCCCAGTACATCCCAGTCCCCTCCCACTTCTTCTCAGTACCTTCCAGGCTTCTCCCAGTCCCAATCCAATCCTCACCAGTCCCTTCCCAGTCCATCCCAATCCCCTCCTAGTCCCTTCCAGTGCCCTCCAACTACCTTTCACACCCTCCCACTACTTATCCACTCCCCTCCCACTACTTATCCACTCCCCTCCCACTCTGGCCTAGTCCCCTCCCAGTCCCAATCCATTCCAAACCCCTTCCCATTCTCCCCAATCCTCTCCCTGGCCCAGTCCCCTCCCTGCCACCTCTCAGTCCCCTCCCAGTCCTTCTCAGTCCCTTCCAGGCCTATCCCAGTTCCCTCACAGTCCTCTCCCAGTACCTCCCAGTCCAAATCCAGTCCTTACCAGGTCCATCCCAGTCCCTTCCCAGTCCCATTCCAGTCCTCTCCCATTTCCTTCCAATCCTCTATCACTCCCACCCAGCCCCTTCCCAATCCTTCCCAGTCCATCCCCCTAGCTCCCAGGCTATCCCAATCCCTTCCCAGTCCCCTCCCACTCTCTCAAAATCCATTCCAGATCCCCTCCCAGGCCATCTCATTCCTCTCCCACTTCCCATCAGTCCCTCCCAATCCCCTCCCAGTTCCATCCCAGTCTCACAATTCCATTCCAGGCCTTTCCCAGTACATCCCAGTCCTTCTCAGACCCTTCCAGGCCTCTCCTAATACCCTCCCAGTCCTCTCCCAGTCCCAATCCAGTCTTTAACCAGGTCCAACCCATTCCCCTCCCATTCTCTCTCTGGCCTTCCCCCCCCTTCCCAGTTCCACACCAGTTCCTCCCAGTCCATCCCACTGCCCTCTCAGTCCCTTCGCAGTACCTCCCAGTCCCATACCCCTCCATGCCACCTCAGTCCCCTTCCCAGTCCATCCCAGTCCCCTCGAGTCTCTCCCAGATCCCTTCCCAGTCCATCCAACTCTCTCCCAGTTCCTCTGAATCCCACCCACTCCCTCCCAGTCCCTCACAATCCCATTCCACTCCTTTCCCAGTACTTTCACACTCCCAGTCCTTCCCAGTCCCTTCCAGGCCCATCCCAGTTCTCTCACAGTCCTCTCCCAGTCCCAATCCAGTTCTTGCCAGGTCCATCCCAGTCCCCTCCCAGTCTCTCCCAGTCCCTCCCAGGTCTCTATCACTCCCACCCAGTCCTCTCCCAATCCTTCCCAGTCTATCCTACTGGCTCCCAGTATATCCCAGTCCCCTTCCAGTCTCCTCCATCAGCTCCCAATCCCCTATGACTCTGTCCCAGTCCCTCCAAATCCCCTCCCAGTCCCTTCCCAGTCTCCTCCCACTGCCTCCCAGTCCCTCCCAGTCCCTCATCCTTTCCCACTTCCCTCCCACTACCTCGCAGTCTCCTCCCACTCCTCGCCAGTCCCTCCCAATCCCATCCCACTCCCCATCTGCTCCTCCTGTTCCCCTCCATGGCTCTCCCAGTCACTCACAATCACTCCCAGTCCCTCATCAATCCCTTCCCACTCCATCCCACTCCCTCCCAGTCTCCTCCCAATCTCTCCCAGTTCCTCTGAATCCCCCCCCAGTCTAGCCTGGTCCCCTCCTAGTCCTTCTCAGCGTCTCCCAAACCCCTCCCAGTCTGGCTCAGTCTCTCCAAGTCCCTCCCAGACCATCCCATTCCTCTTCCAGTTCCAAGTAGTCCCTCGCAATCCCCTCCCAGTCTCTCCCAATCCCTCCCAGTCACTCATTTATTCCTTCCCACTCCACCCCAGTCCCTCCCAGTCTCTCTGAATTCCTCCCACTCTCTCCCAATCCCTTCCAGTCCCTCCCAATCTCTCCACATTCATTCCACATCCCCTCCCACTCTCTCCCAATCCCTTCCAGTCCATCCCAGTCCCCTCCCATTTCCTCCCAGTCCCCATCAGTCCCACCCAGCTCCCTCCCAGTCCATTCCTCTACCTCCCAGTATATCCCATTCCCCTTCCAGTCCCCTCCAGGAACTCCCAATCCCTATCACTCTCTCCCAGTCCCTCCAATTCCCCTCCCACTCCCTCCAAATCCCCTCCCAGTCTCTCTCAGTTCCTCTGCAGGCTTCCCACTCCCTCCCAGTACTTCTCAGTGCCTCCCAAACCCCTCCCAGTCTGGCTCAGTCTCAGCCTCTCCAAGTCCTTTCCCAGTCCCTCCAAGTCCATCCCATTCCTCTCCCTGTTCCCATCAGTCCCTCCCATTCCCCTTCCTGTCCCATCCCAGGACCTCCCAGTCCCATTCCCCTCCCTCACACCTCTCACTCCCATTCCAGCCCATCCCACTCCTTCCCAGTCCATCCCAGTCTCTTGCAATCCCCCCAGAGCCTTTCCCAATACCCTCCCATGCCAAATTCCCTCTCAGGCTCTTCCAATTCCTTCTGATCCCTTCCAGATGCCTTCCCACTCCCTCCCATTGCCAGTCCAGTCCCCTCTCAGTCCAGCCCAGTCTCTCTCAGTCCTTCCCAGTCCCCTTCCAGTCCCACCCAGCCCCTCACAATCCCTCCCTGTCCATTCCACTATCTCCCAGTATATCCCAGTCTCCTTCCAGTCCCCTCAGTAACTCCCAATCCCCTATCACTCTCTCCCAGTCCCTCCAATTCCCCTCCCAGCCCCTTCCCAGTCCCCTCCCACTACCTCCCAGGCCTTCCCCATCCCAATCTCTTCAGGCCATCCCTGATGCCTTCCCAGACCCCTCCCTCTCCTCCCAATCCCTCCCAGTCACTCTCACTTCCACTGAATCCCTCTCACTGCCTCCCAAACACCTCCCAGTCTGCCTCAGTCTCTCTCAGCCTCTCCAAGTCCCTTCCCAGTCCCTCCCATTCCACTCCCAGTTCCCATCAGTCCCTCCAAATCCCCTCACAGGCCCTTCCCAGTCCATCCCACTCCTCCCACTCAATCCCAATGCCCTCCCAGTCTCCTCCCAATCCCAGTCTCTCCCACTTCCACTGAATCCATCCCAATCCCTCCCAGTCTGGCCCTGTCCTCTCCTAGTTCCTTCCCAATTGCCTTCATTCCCATTCCTGTCCTTTCCTCCTCCATCCCATTTCCCTCCCAGCCCCTCCCCAGTCCATCCCAGTCTCTCTCAGTCCCAGTCCCTTCCAGTCCTCTCCCATTTCTTCCCAACCCCCTTCAGCTCTACCCATTCCCCTCCCAGTCACTCACATTCCCTCCCAGGCCCTCATGCATCCCTTCCCACTCCATCCCAATGCCCTCCCAGTCTCCTCCCAACCCCTCCTGGTGTCTCCCAGTCCCTCTGGACCCCTCCCAGCCGGGCAGCAGAAAGGCAGCAGCAGGAGCACATCCCAGCAGTAAAAGGATGTGAAATCCACCCCGACACAGGCACACAAAAGCCTCTGCAGGCAGCACAGCCTCGGCCCCTAGCCCAGCCCCTGCTGAGCTGCCCTGGCACCGCTGCCTCTGGGGCTCCACTGCCATCAGCCCAGAGCCAAGCTGCAAAGGCTCCACTGCACCAGCACCAACTGCACTGCGGCACAGGCTGCTGGCACAGCTGCCTCTCTGCCCAAGCACAGCCCTGAGCAGCAAGTGGCACAGCTGCACAAGTGACCTGCTTTGGCCAGCACAGCAACGAGGCCCAGGCAGCTCTGCCTTCTGGCTGCCACCTCCTGCACAGTGCCCCCAGAGTGCCCCAGAGGGGAACAGCTCCCCGAGGGAGACCTTAGCTGCAGCAGCACTGCCCAGCAGCCTCTCCAGGGCAGAGGCCTCTCCCCACACCTGAACACCCCCTTCAGTTTTCACTCCCTCACACCCTGAGCTTCTCCTCTGCAACCATCAGCACACTGAAAGGCCTAAGAGAAGGCTTTAAGCAAGGCTGGCACTTGACACCAACTCACCACAGAGACATTTCTGCCCCCACAGCCACAGGAAATCCATTTCTGAACCAGCTGCAAGCAGCAATTGCATTTCAAACAGCTCCACGGCCTGGTACCAAAGCATCCCACCCTGCCAGGGCTTGGGGCTGAGGCTGAGTGCAGATCTGCAGCTGGGCTGGGGCAAAGCAGTTCAGCTCCCTGCAAAAAGAGAGAACAAACACAGCAGAGAACTCTCACCCAGGCACAAACAACAGAGACAGAAAGAGGGAGGCAACCTCCAGAGGACCCCAGGCCAACTTAGATGCCCACAATGCCCCTTCTGATGCCCCTGAACCCTGCTGCATGACCCCAGGCCCATTTTACCTGTCCCCAGACCCTTTTGAGGGCCCCCAGGCTCACTGCAGATGAGCCCAGAAGCCTCTAGCACAGCCCCAGAACCTTCTAGAGACCCCCAGAACCCCTCCCAAATCTCTCCCACGGGCCTCCCCATAAGGCCCCCCAAATCCTTCCCCAGGTTGTCCCCCCCAGGGACCCCCAAACCCCTCCCAGGCCTCTCCCCCGACCCAGCAGGCCTCAGCCTCTCCCACCCCCCCCAGGCCCAGGCCCCGCGGCCTCGCCCCCAACTTTGACCCCTCAGGACCTCCCCCACGGCCTCCCGGACCCCCCCCCCCCCAAATCCAGGCCCTTGCCCCCTCCCCCCCCCCCCGGGTATGTGTCCCTGCCCCTCCCCCTCCTCCCCTCCCTGTCCCCTCCAGGCCGCTGGGGACGCTCCAAGCCCTCCCCCCACTGACCACCGCCCCCCCCAACGGCGACCCCCACCCCACACAGACCTCTCCCCCTCCTCTCCGACCCCCACTCACCACCTCCAGGGCCCAGACGCCCCCCGGGCAGCCTTCAGAGTGGCTCTGTCCCCTGCGCCCCTCCCTGCGGCCAGGCCTGAGCGCTCTGTGCATGCGAGAGGGGAGGGGTCGGCGGGAACCGCCCCCGGAGCCACCTTGGTGAGGTCAGCGTCGCAGGCGGGACGTCGGCGCCATCTTGGTGAGGTCACCGCCGAGCCTGCGCTGCCGGCGGCGCCGTCGTGGTGAGGGCACTGCCAGCCTAGGAGCGGGCAGCGCCAGCTCACGGGGGGCGGTGCCAGCTTGCAGAGGGTCACTGCCAGCCTGCGGTGAGCCGTGGCGACTCGGTGAGGGCATTGCCAGCTTGCTGCGGGCAGCGCCAGGACCGCGGCGTTGAGCGCCGTATTGGTGAGGTCACCGCCGGCTTGCGGAGTTTCGGCGCCGTATGGATGAGGCCAGAGCCAACTCGTGGCGCTCGGCGCCGTATTGATGAAGTCACAGCAAGTCCGTCGCTCTTGGCGCCATCTTGGTGAGGTCACTACAACTCGGTGAGAGTAGTGACAGCTTGCAGAGGGTCACTGCAACTCTGCGGCGAGTGGTGGCGACTCAGTGAGGGCATTGTCAGCCTGCCGTGTGCAGTGCCAACTCGGTGAGGGCATTGCCAGCTGGCCGCGGCCAGTGTCAGATTGCTGCCTGCAGCGGCAGCCCGCAGCGCCATATTGTTAAGGTCACCACCGGCTTGCGGTGTTTCGGCGCCGCATTGATGAGGTCACAGCGAGACCGTCGCGCTCGGCGCCATCTTGGTAAGGTCACATTCAGCCTATCGCGCTTGTCGCCATATTAGTGAGGTCTCTTGCAGAGCTTAGCGCTCGGCGCCATATTGGTGAGGTCACCGCCGGCTTGCCGCCGCTCGGTGCCAACTTGGTGAGCTTAACGTCAACTCCGTGAGGGCAGCGTCAGCTTGCAGAGAGTCACTGCCAGGCTGTGGCGAGCGATGGCGACCTGGTGAAGGCATCGCCAAGACGGCAGCTTTGGGCACCATATTGGTAAGGTCACCGCCGGCTTGCGGCGTTGTGGCGCCCTATTGATGATGTCACAGCGAGACCGTCGCGCTCGGCGCCATCTCAGTAAGGTCACATTCAGCCTGTCGTGCTCATCGCCATATTAGGGAGGTCACATCCAGGCCGCCTGGGTCGGCGCATATTGGTGAAGTCACACCAACCCGTCGCGCTGAACGCCATATTGGTGAGGTCGCTTCCAGTCCGTCGCGCTCGGCGCCATATTGATAAGGTCCCCTCCAACCCGTCGCGTTCAATGCCATCTTGGTGAGATCAGTGCCCACTCGGTGAGGGCAGTGCCAGCTTGCAGATGGCCACTGACAGGCTGCGGCGAGCGGTGGCGATTTGGTGAGGGCCTCAGCAGCGCCCCCAGGCCAGGCTGCAGTGCTGCGGGGACAAGCTGAGGGCCTGAGTGGGCACTGGGGGGTGCAGGGCGGGGACGGGGAGGGGCTGGGGGATTAGTGGGGGCATACAAGGAGGTGAGTGGGGGTCTCTGGGAGGCCAGTGGGAGGGTCTGCGGGTCCCTGGGAGGTCCCGAGGAGGGTCTGGGGGTCCCTGGGAGGTCCCGGGGTTCCCTGAGCCCTCCCCCCGCAGGCTCTGGGTCTCCCGGGGGGCTGGAGGCCTGCGGGGGGAGGTCTCCTCCTTCCTGGAGCTGCTGGGGCTGTGCTGGAGACCATCGGCCGCTTCGGAGGGGCGGGGCAGGGGCAGGCCCCGCCCATGCCAGAGGACGCACCAATCAGCTGCTAACCAGTTCCTTCCCCCCAATAAAGCACCAAACTCCGCCAGGTGGACCCTGCCTTCATTTATGCTAATGAGGGGGCGGGGCACAGGGGTGACCATGCCCACAGCCCCCACAGGATCCACAAATCAGCTGCTGACCCTCCCAGTAACCCCTCCCCAACCCCCAACACATCTCCAAGGTACTCAAAGGCAGAGCCTGATATTGAAATGTATGCAAATGAGGGAGGCAGAACAAGTGGCAAACCACGCCCACGACAATCCACCAATCAGCAGCCACCTCCTGAACTCCTCCTCCAAAGGAAGCTCCAAATCTGCCACCATTCTATTGGTAACTGTGGGGCGGGGGCGTGGCCGAGGGGGCGGGGCCAGGCACAGCAAGGGGGAGAGGGCGTGGCTACAGAAAGGGCGGGGACTACACACAGCATGGGAAGAGGGCGTGGCCATGGAGGGGGCGGGGAATAGGCATTGCACTGAGGGGGCGTGGCTCAGAAAGAAAGGGGCGGGGACTAGACAGCAAGGAGACGGGGGTGTGGCTATGCAAATAAGGAGGCAGCAACCAGAGCCAGGCAAGAAAGGCCAGGGAGGGGGCGTGGCTCCGCAGCCCGGGGGGCGTGGCTCCGCCAGCCCACTCCTCCCGCAGCAGCAGACCCCTGCAGAGCCCTGCAGTGCCCTAGAGACATCTCCAGACTCCTACAGACAACTTCAGACCTTTCCAAGGCCTCTGCAGACCCTTACAGACCCCTGCAAACTCTTCACACCCCTAAGACCTCTACACACAGCCACAGCCTCCTCTGCAGAGCCCTGCAGCCCCCTCCACACCTTCAATGGATTCCTGCAGACACTTAACAGATGCCTGACAGAGCTCCACAGACCCCTGCAGACCTTTACAAGATGCCTGCAGACACCTGCGGGCCCAGAACAGAAACCTCCACACACCTGCTGAATGCTACAGACACTTGCACACCCCTCCAGCCTCCTAGAGACCTCTAGGGACCCCTCCCGACCTTTCCATAAAGCCCTACAGACCCCTGCATGTCTTTAAGAGGCCCCTAGAGACCCCCACAGACCTCTACAGACTGCCAGAGAACCATGCAGACCCCTACAGACACCTCGAGACCTTTGCAAGGCACCTCAAGACCTTCACAGCCTTTTGAGACACCTACAGCACCACAGACACCTCTACAGACCCCTAACCACCTCCACAGACACCCAGAGAGCTCCACAGACACCCAGAGAGCCCTCCAGGCCCCTAAGGGTACCTACAGATGCCCCCAGACCCCCGCACACGTGCAGACAGCGCCGCAAAGGCTACTTACGGTCTCAGATGAAAAACTTTAGAGACTGAAGAAATCAAAAACCAAACTGCCAGATTCCCTCACAAAACTTTCTACATGACCTCACCAAACCCCTTTCACTTCACATCGCTTCTGACACCCACTCTGGGAGCTGGACACTCCTTCTCTCCCTGATGCCGGGAGAAAGATCTGGTGAACGTGGCAGCACGTGGCAGAGGTTCAAGACTTAAGCAGACACCTGATTGCTACCACAGCTCAGAAACGACTGAGACACATGCCCTCCTCCCAAACCTAGCAGTTAGGAAGTGCTACAGCTGCACCAGATCACACTGGGATCTGCTTCTTGCACAGGATGCAGCAGATTCTGGTCCATAGCTCAGAGAGGATTGCTTAGCTACTGCTGTTTATAAACACGAACCAAAAACAACCACAACAACAAAGGCTCAGAGCTGGAAACAGTTCTCAGCAGTGCAGCAAAATCCCTTTCTTTTATTCCATAGAGAGGTGCTGCAGTGACCTCAGGGGTTTTTAAGGCAAAAGCTGCTTGCTGGAATCACAGAATCAGTCAGGGTCAGAAGGGACCACAAGGACCTCGTTCCAGAGACACTTCACACTAGCCCGAGCCAAAACTAGAACGGTAGGAAAAAAGGCAAATCACAAAACACAGGACTGCCTTAACTGTCCTACACTGTAACTAGCAGCACCAAGTCCCAATCAATTCAGAGCCTTGGCACTGTTTCTCCTTGAAGATTTTAACCCTGGACACAAAGGAGTCCTGCTCTCAGGCATGGGATTACAATAAAAGTGACTCAAATGACTAAAAAGGGTAACACAAATGCCTTTTCCTGACCAATCTCTCTACATGTTCCTATGATGCTCCACTAACTCCCTCCTTCAGAGTGGCTAACAGTCTCCAAGAGACACTGCACCAGCAGCTACCTTGAAGATCTGTAACCAGCTGAGTGAAGGGCTGTAAAACAAATTCACCTCCTTCAGAAAGCTTCTCATCAGTTACACAGAGGAGTAAGAGCCTGCTTCCATTCACATCTTTCTTTATCAGAACTTGTGCTCCCTGAGTCCCCGGGAAGCTCCTACAATCTTCCAGAGCACAAGCACAGGATTTTGTGCATGCTTTGATCACCCAGAGAAAACTTACAGAGCTGACGTGTTCAACTCTGGTTTTTCCCTTCCTTCACTCCAAAGGCCAGAGAAGAAGTAGTCAACTGCAAATGCCAAGCAACTTAACTCCCGAATGATGCATTTGAAGACAATGACCATTAAGGGCAAATGTCAAGCATCTTGTTAACCTACTCCAATGTGCCTTGTCTGTACTGAGTGCAGCCAGCATCCTTCATGCACTTCATGCTGCTTCTCTGAGGGAGCTCAGTTGTATGCCTCTCTTAAAGAAAGCATCAAGAATGAAATGGGACTCTCCTGAAATCAGAAGCACAGGCAATGCATAACCATTCTTTACAGCCCCAGTTACAAACTGGGCAGGCTGCAGAGGTGCGCCCAGGCCAACCTCATGGCATTCATCAAGGCCAAGTGCAAGGTCCTGCACCTGGGTGGGCACAATCCCAAGCACAACTCCAGGCTGGATGGGGAACGGCTGAGAGCAGCCCTGAGGAACAGGCCCTGGGGCTCTGGGCTGATGCAAAGCTCAAGAGGAGCCTGCAGTGTGAGTGCAGCCCAGACAGCAACCCTGTGCTGGGCTCCAGCAAGAGCAGTGTGGGCAGCAGGGCAAGGGAGGGGATTCTGCCCCTTGCCTCTGCTCTCCTCACACCCCATCTGCAGTCCTGGGGGCAGTTCTGGAGCCCCCAGCACAAGAAGGACATGGAAGTGTTGGAGCCAGTGCAGAGGAGGCCACCAAGATGCTGAGAGGGCTGCAGCAGCTCTGCTCTGAGCACAGAGTCTGATCAGTGACCTCACTGCTGGCTGCAGCTACCTGGAGGGAGGAAAAGTCCTACAGCTGTGCTGCTCAGGGACATGCTTTGGGGGTGACCTGGCAGTGCTGCCTTAAGGGCTGCCCTGGATGATTTGGAAGCTCTTCTCCAACAGCAACCACTCCATGCTTCTACTCCTCAGAACCTGTGCAACTGACTGCCAGAAGGAGCACAAACTCCACACAAAGCCTTACCTGACCCAGCCTCTTTGGCCACCTGCGTCTCGTGGGGGATGTTCCTCAGCATCTGCTCCTCCCGCATGAGCTGGTGCTGGGCTGAAACCTCCTGCTGCCTGGGGAACGGCCATGCTGCACCTGCTGCTCCTTCAGCTCATGCCATGCTTGCTGGAGAGAGCTGCAGAACCCAACGGCAGCACAGATTGACACGGAGGGGCTCTGGCAGCAGCAGCTTGAGTGCAGGCAAATCCATCCCTGCAGCTGAGCACAGTCATTGCTTTGGCCCAGAGCCGCTCGCAGTGGCGCCTGGAGGACCTCGGAGGCCTAGAGCGGCTTTGACCAGCGAGAGGAGAGCCCAGAGCGTCGCCTGCCAGCCGGAAGTGACGGCACGGAGGCAAGATGGCGGCGTGGAGCGAGCTGCTGCGGCTGTACTCAGCCCCGGGGGGGTCTTAGGCGGAGTTGGGGGGTCCCGGGAGGGGTCCGAGAGGGCTCGGGGGGGAGTGGGGGAAGGGGCTGGGGGGTTTTGGAGAGTCCCAGAGGGGCTTCGGGGGGGCCCCAGGGGAGTTTGAGGAGTCCCCGGGGGGGGATGAGGTGGCTGGGGGGGGCGAGCGTCTGGAGATGAGTCAGTGGTTGCCAGGGGTGCTTGGGGGGGTCGCAGGGGGATTTTGGGGGGGTCCAAAGTGGCTGAAGAGGGTAGGGGGAGGGTCTGGGGGTGTTGTAGGCGGCCCCGGGGTTGGGGGGGTTTGGGGGCGCCTTGGGAAGGGTCCGAGGTGGCTGGGGGGAGGGGGGCAGTGGAGCCGAGGGAGGGTCTGGGGGTGTCATGGGGGTCCCCGGGTGAGGTTTTGACGGGGGTCAGAGGTGGCTGGGGGGGAGGGGAAGGGTCTGTGGGTGCCGTAGAGAGTCCCAGGAGTGCCTGGGGGGGACTGGGAGCAGTGGGAGGGGACTGGGGGGACGCTGGGGGGTGCTGGGGTCCCTCCCCCAAAGCTCCTTGACCTGCCCTGCCAGGGAGGTGCTGCTGCCGCTGCCTGATGGCCTGGCACAGGTGGCACTGAGGGCGCTGGGCCTAGGCCTGCAGCCCCCAGCCCGGCCCGAGGGGAGGCCTCAGCAGCACCCCCAGGCCAGGCTGCAGTGCTGCGGGGACAAGCTGAGGGCCTGAGTGGGCACTGGAGAGCGCTGGGAGGGGACGGGGAGGGGCTGGGGGATTAGTGGGGGCATACAAGGAGGTGAGTGGGGGTCTCTGGGAGGCCAGTGGGCAGGTCTGCGGGTCCCTGGGTGGTCCCTAGGAGGGTCTGTGTGTCCCTGGGTGGGTCTGAGGGTCCCTGAGAGGTTCCTAGGAGGGTCTGGGGGTCCCTGGGAGGGTCTGGGGGTCCCTGAGCCCTCCTCCCGCAGGCTCTGGGTCTCCTGGGGGGCTGGAGGCCTGCGGGGGGAGGTCTCCTCCTTCCTGGAGCTGCTGGGGCTGTGCTGGAGACCATGGAGCGCTTCGGAGGGGCGGGGCAAGGGCAGGCCCCGCCCACGCCAGAGGATGCACCAATCAGCTGCTGACCCTCCCCGTCCTAACCAGTTCCCCCCCCCCCCCCCAGAAAGCACCAAACTCCGCCAGGTGGACCCTGCCTTCATTTATGCAAATGAGGGGGCGGGGCACAGGGGTGACCATGCCCACAGCCCCCACAGGATCCACCAATCAGCTACTGACCCTCCCGGTAACCCCTCCCCAACCCCCAACACATCTCCAAGGTACTCAAAGGCAGAGCCTGATATTGAAATGTATGCAAATGAGGGAGGCAGAACAAGTGGCAAACCACGCCCACCACAATCCACCAATCAGCAGCCACCTCCTGAACTCCTCCTCCAAAGGAAGCTCCAAATCTGTCACCATATTATTAGTTACTGGGGGGCGGGGCCAAGGGGGCGGGGCCAGGCACAGCATGGGGGAGAGGGCGTGGCTACAGAAAGGGCGGGGACTAGACACAGCATGGGGAGGGAGCGTGGCTATGGAGGGGCGGGGACTAGACACAGCATGGGGAGAGGGCGTGGCTATGGATGGGCGGGGACTAGGCATTGCGCTGAGGGGGCGTGGCTAAGGAAAAGGGGCGGGGACCAGACACAGAACAGGGAAGGGGGCGTGGCTCAGAAAGAAAGGGGCGGGGACTAGACAGCAAGGGGCAGGGGGTGTGGCTATGCAAAGAAAGAGGCAGCAACCAGAGCCAGGCAAGAAAGGCCAGGGAGGGGGCGTGGCTCCGCAGCCCGGGGGGCGTGGCTCCACCAGCCCACTCCTCCTGCAGCAGCAGACCCCTGCAGACCCCTAGAGACATCTCCAGACGCCTACAGACAATTTCAGACCTTACCAAGGGCTCTGCAGACCCTTACAGACCCCTGCAAACTCTTCACACCCCTAAGACCTCTACACACAGCCACAGCCTCCTCTGCAGAGCCCTGCAGCCCCCTCCACACCTTCAATGGATTCCTGCAGACACTTAACAGATGCCTGACAGAGCTCCACAGACCCCTGCAGACCTTTACAAGATGCCTGCAGACACCTGCGGGCCCAGAACAGAAACCTCCACACACCTGCTGAATGCTACAGACACTTGCACACCCCTCCAGCCTCCTAGAGACCTCTAGGGACCCCTCCCGACCTTTCCATAGAGCCCTGCAGACCCCTACAGACCTCTACAGACACCTCGAGACCTTTGCAAGGCACCTCAAGACCTTCACAGCCTTTTGAGACACCTACAGCACCACAGACACCTCTACAGACCCCTAACCACCTCCACAGACACCCAGAGAGCTCCACAGACTTCCAGAGAGTCCTCCAGGCCCCTAAGGGTACCTACAGATGCCTCCAGACCCCCGCACACGTGCAGACAGCACCGCAAAGGCTACTTACGGCAGCTGCGCTAAAACGCGTCTCAGATGCGGCGCCGCTGCCGAGCAACTCACCTGCCCAAACTCCTCTGCTGCGAGAGACAAAGAACGCAGCTCTGCCGGGGAACGCGGGAGGCTTCCCTCTGGCCCGAAACGCCCTGCCCGCCTGCCTGCCGCTCTGTGCTCGCCGCCACTCCGCTGCAGCCTGCTCAGCGCCACTGCCGCTCCCTGCGGCTCCGCCCGCGATGCTCCGCCCCGCTCCCACTAGGGCATGCGTCCGACTGCGGAGCCCGAGCGCCGGCCCGCCCCCCCGAGCGCCGGCCCGCCCCCCCGAGCGCCGGCCCGCCCCCCCGTCTGCCGCCTTCAACTCCTCACTCCAATACTTACAAATCCAAACCAGTTCTCAGCTCTCCTTCCCACCTCTCACCTTCCCCTCCTCTCCTCCCCTCCCCTCAGCTTTCAACTGGGGCTGTGGAGGCTGCAGAAGAGAAGGCAGAGCTTCGAGCTACGCTGCAGTATCTGAAAGGGACCTGCAGCAAAGCTGGAGGACTGTCTAAAAGGGCCTGTGCTGATACTCTGTGCATTTAAAAGGATTGCAGTGAAGCTGCTCCAAGAAAAACTTTAGAGACTGAAGAAATCAAAAACCAAACTGCCAGATTCCCTCACACAACTTCCTACATGACCTCACCAAACCCCTTTCACTTCACATCGCTTCTGACACCCACTCTGGGAGCTGGACACTCCTTCTCTCCCTGAGGCCGGGAGAAAGATCTGGTGAACGTGGCAGCACGTGGCAGAGGTTCAAGACTTAAGCAGACACCTCATTGCTATCACAGCTCAGAAACGACTGAGACACATGCCCTCCTCCTAAACCTAGCAGTTAGGAAGTGCTACAGCTGCACCAGATCACACTGGGATCTGCTTCTGGCACAGGATGCAGCAGATTCTGGTCCATAGCTCAGAGAGGATTGCTTAGCTACTGCTGTTTATAAACACGAACCAAAAACAACCACAAAAACAAAGGCTCAGAGCTGGAAACAGTTCTCAGCAGTGCAGCAAAATCCCTTTCTTTTATTCCATAGAGAGGTGCTGCAGTGACCTCAGGGGTTTTTAAGTCAAAAGCTGCTTGCTGGAATCATAGAATCAGTCAGGGTCAGAAGGGACCACAAGGACCTCGATCCAGAGACACTTCACACCAGCCTGAGCCAAAACTAGAATGGTAGGAAAACAGACAAATCACAAAACATAGGACTGCCTTAACTGTCCTACACTGTAACTAGCAGCACCAATTCCAAATCAATTCAGAGCCTTGGCACTGTTTCTCCTTGAAGATTTTAACCCTGGACACAAAGGAGTCCTGCTCTCAGGCATGGGATTACAATAAAAGTGACTCAAATGACTAAAAAGGGTAACACAAATGCCTTTTCCTGACCAATCTCTCTACATGTTCCTATGATGCTCCACTAACTCCCTCCTTCAGAGTGGCTAACAGTCTCCAGCAGACACTGCACCAGCAGCTACCTTGAAGATCTGTAACCAGCTGAGTGAAAGGCTGTAAAACAAATTCACCTCCTTCAGAAAGCTTCTCATCAGTTACACAGAGCAGTCAGAGCCTGCTTCCATTCACATCTTTCTTTATCAAGTTCTACTGTGGAGTCAGAAAACTTAAAGTTCACTTAGTCACAGGTTAAGTCGACTCTGCTGTTGGTATCCAACCCCATGCTGCTGGCTGAAGCAAAGTATTCCAGGGCTTGAAGGTGAGACTGCAACACGAGAGACCTCCTGTGCCAAGTGCTGCTTTGGGTTTCTGGGGTTGGGGTCAGGAGGGGATGGGTGGCAGGTGGCCGACTCCTGCTTTCTGCAAACAGAAACAGGCTAAGGTAATTGTGCACTGCAGGATCTCATTTTGTATTTACCTCTTGATCTCAACCCAGAGGGTTTTTCCTTGGCTGTGTTACTTTTGCCTCACTTCTGTGTTGGAGGGAAACAGGAGGTTAACCCATTACAGCACTGTAAGTTGTTCAGGCACTGGGAAAACAATTCAACAGGCCCCTGTGTTCCAGGAGGTTTATCAAGTAGCCTGCCAACATTTTCAGGTGCTAAAGAACTAATGAACATTCCATTTAGGAAACAGCTCCCTCATCCCATAGCAAGCAAACATTCCCCACTGTCACTAATCCTATAAAAGACTGATAAAAGACTTCATTGAATGGTTTAGGTTGGAAGGGACCTCTCGTGATGACAATGACCAACAAATGACTCCCTTCAATAAATAAGCCATTTGGGAAATTCCAGAGAGTACTTTTGCTAAACAAGTTAGTCTCTTTTCTTTTCCATGAGGTCTTTCTGTTGAAGCTCAGCATCTAAAAGCTCTGTACCTCTTCCCTGCCCTCCTGCCGCAGCCCCTCCACCTTTCCCCGGGCAGCCCCTGCCGTCCTGCCCCCACTCTTTGCCTTCCCCCGGGCAGTCTCTGCTGCTTTCCTCCTCCTCCTCTCCACTCTACATTACCAGCTTCTGCTCCATTACCCGTTCCATTACCAGCTGCTGCTGCTGATCTGTTACCAGCTCCAGTTGGTGCTCCTGCTCCATCTTTGCCTCCATCGCAGAACCCAGAACAAAACCTTCGAGGATCCAACCTCCTAGAGAAACCTCAGCCTCAGTAGCAACACAGACTTAGCACCCGTGAGCTAAGGTGGATGTTGCAGTGGGTCAGTAGCCCAGCCCTAAGGTAGCCCTCGCTAGCGGGGGGGCCAGCCAGGCCCCCCGGCCTTTGAAACCCTCCACCACACACCCGGTGCTCACCCGTGATGCCAGGCAGAGGATCCCTTGGCCAGCAATGGGCCCAGCTTGGGGCTGGGCTCCTCCTGCTCTGCTTATAAAGGGCACTGAGCAGGGAGGGCCAAGTGGCCACAGCTGGGGTGAGAGGAGACTTCAATTGACCTCCCCTTTTTTTAAGCTGCTCCAGGAGAGGCAGAAGCCTTTGGCTGCTCCCCTTTGCAGGGATAGGTTGGCTGTGTCCTTTGTGGGGTGGTGTTTTGGCTGTGTGCTTTGTGGGGTGCTTTTGCTTTTCTCTAAGCCACTCCTCCCCTTTGCTCTGCTTGGGATTTCTGTTCCTCCTTGGTATGCTGTGCTTAAAGCTGTGCTTGAAGTTGTGCTGTTTCCTTCATGAGATAGGTTTGCTTTTCTGCTTCCTGCCTTGCTCCTCTCTTGTTTTCACCTGTTGGGGGCCAGAATCTGCCTTCCTCTTGTTGCAGCCTGGCAGCAAGAGTCAGAGTCCCTAGAGCATCTCGTTGCTTCCTTTGCCCTTTGCTGAGACAGTACAGCTCTGGCCTCTGGTGTGGCTCTCGTTATTGTGGGGGGGAGAGAGCGACGAGGAGGGGGTGGGGGGGGAGAGAGCGACGAGGAGGGGGGGTGGGGGGGGAGAGCGCGCGACGAGGAGGGGGGGTGGGGGGGGAGAGCGCGCGACGAGCGCGCGACGAGGAGGGGGGGTGGGGGGGAGAGCGCGCGACGAGGAGGGGGGGTGGGGGGGAGAGCGCGCGACGAGGAGGGGGGGGTGGGGGGGAGAGCGCGCGACGAGGAGGGGGGGTGGGGGGGAGAGCGCGCGACGAGGAGGGGGGGGTGGGGGGGAGAGCGCGCGACGAGGAGGGGGGGGTGGGGGGGAGAGCGCGCGACGAGGAGGGGGGGGGTGGGGGGGAGAGCGCGAAGGGGAGGGATCTCCTTAACGTCTATACATTTCCGAGGGGCAGGGGTCAGCACTAAGGTGCCAGCTGCTGCTTGGTGGTGCTCAGCACTAGGACAAGTAACAACAGACAGAAGCTGCTCCGCCTCACCAGGAGCAGAGATTTCTTGGCTGTGAGCCTGACAGAGGACTGGAACAGACTGAAACCAAAACATTGCTCAGAACACAAAAGAACCTCTGAAGCGATGGCAAAAAGCTCAAGGAAAAGAGGTTGGATTTTCATGATTCTCTCCCTTAAAATATGTCAGACTAACAGCAGAGTGAAAAATGTGACATTCCTGCAGGTGGAACAGTTAGAACTGTGGCAGACATGATTGGCTGTTTTAATCAAGAAGTTCATTTGGCTTAAGCCTAGTTATAAATAGTGACAATAGATACACTAGGCACAGCATAGCAACAAGCTTGCATCAAAGCATTTCTAAAGCCTCTGCAACTAAGTCCTTCTTGACTGACAAGAGCATCACCTCACTGAATAAGCAATAAACTCTACCATTACAGCAGCCTTGGCCTCATAGATGACTCTCTTGCTTCGTTGCAGAAGTCCATCACCAGCCTGTGCCTGCAATGTCAAATGGAACCATGTCAAAACTGCTGACACTTTTCAGTTATGATCCCAACAGTTCATTCTTCAGACCTCCCAACCCTTAAGTCCCTTAAGAAGGAAGTGAAAAGCAATTGCTCTTGCATTTCATGCTGCCCAGACACTCCCAGCTCCTCCAGTAAGGCTAAGCATTCCAACAGGCTCATGCCAAACTCTCCCACAGTTGTTTGAGACCATCACAGCAAACTAACAGCAAGTTGCTGCTCTACTCTCAGACCACAGAGGCTGCCTAGGGAGTCGCCGTCCCTGCAGCTGCTCAAGAAAAGCCTGGATGAGGCACTTAGTGCCATGGCCTAGCTGACTGGAGAGGGCTGGGGCTAGGTTGGGCTGGATGAGCTTGGAGGTCTCTTCCAACCTGGCTGATTCCATGATTCTAAGTGTACAAATACCCCAGCTGTGTGCTTTGAACCTTGTCAATAAGCTTTCTGCAGAGACTGAATGATAAGAAACAGGTTGGTTGTAGTTATTAACAACCTTTGCCTGGATACCAACATTAATATTGGTTATTAATTGTGCATCACTCATAACGCACCCATTCCATGGCTCTTGGAGTTCCCACAGTGAGAACAGCAAAGGATGGCACACCCCAAGCACTCCTCACCACGTATTCACTGCCAGCACCCAACACGGGAAGACAGCCAGGACAGGAAGATAAATCACACGGCGTAACAATCGGAGCCACCGCAGCTAAGGGGGGAAAAACCAAACACCAACCAATATATCTCAAGCCACAACAAAGACTTACTTCAGCAGCACCATCCAAGATATCCTCCATGAACTTAACCATGTCCTCTGTCTTCTCCAGGTGTCTGTCTGGCAGCAAACACTGCTGGTTGGAGGCATTCAAGGCGACGGTAGTACGGATGGTCAGCTCGCTGGCAATGGAAAGCAGATGGGTTACAGGTTTGAAGAGCCACAGTGTAAAACACTGCAAAGCAAAGAATTCCTACAGCATGTCAGAGGGCGCTCAGTGAGCTTCTCCCTGTGTGTGTTCCCTTAAAGGCAAGAGGGGAAGGGGGAAGAGAATGGTACAGAAAAGCTTCTCAGCAGTACTTTGTCCCCTCACATCCGTGCAGGCAACGCGATGGAAGCTTACTGCATTTCACACCCCCACAGGTAGCTCATGACTTCCCCAGCAGCAAGAGATCACAGACAGGAACCTTGCACATGAAACGTACTACTAAGGTAACACAGGAAGTCTTTCAGCATGCAAAGGCAAAAGCACAACCCAAAACATTCCACATGGCCACAGTCCAGCTGAAGAACAAAAAACTGCTGGAACCAGTTCAGAGCAGGACCACGAGGATGAGCCAAGGGCTGGAGCACTTCTAAGAGGATAGGCTGAGGGAGCTGGGGCTGCTCAGCCTGAAGGGGACAAGACTCCAGGGAGACTTTAAAGCTACCTCCCAGTACCTGAAGGGAACCAGCAGCAGGAAGGCTGCAGAGGGACTTTTTCCATAAGGGTGTCTAAAGACAGGGCAAGGGGAATGGTTTGAAGCTGAGGGAGAGCAGGGCTGCTCAGAGTGGATCTGAGGAAGAAGTTCTTCAGCATGAGAGTACTTTGGCTTGCAGAGACAGAAACACTGTAATGCCTGTTCATGAATTTACAGCCAAGTTCACAAGCGTGCTTCTGTCAGCAATTACTGCTTCTATGCCCACCAATCACACAGTAGTGTGTCCTTTGTGAAGAAACAGCATCTGAGGCCAGCTGCACCAAGTATTCAGCGACAAAACAAAGCAAATCAACAAAACAAATCTCCTACTTACCCAGCCCAAAAAGCAAACACTTCTCTGCCAGAGAAACAGGCAGAAACATCTCAGCAGACAGACAGAAGAGCTTGCACCGGAGAAGCAGGTGAAGAAGCTCTCCTTTTTGGCACCTATAAAGCACCAGATCAATCACATCACTTTAACTTCAAATGAGAGACAGCTGCTTTTAGATTCACTGCACTCAGGTGTTCATCTAGAGACAGCCCACAGAAATCCAGAACTTGTGCTCCCTGAGTCCCCGGGAAGCTCCTAGAATCTTCAAGAGCACAAGCACAGGATTTTGTGCATGCTTTGATCACCCAGAGAAAACTTACAGAGCTGACGTGTTCAACTCTGGTTTTTCCCTTCCTTCACTCCAAAGGCCAGAGAAGAAGTAGTCAACTGCAAATGCCAAGCAACTTCACTCCCGAATGATGCATTTGAAGACAATGACCATTAAGGGCAAATGTCAAGCATCTTGTTAACCTACTCCAATGTGCCTTGTCTGTACTGAGTGCAGCCAGCATCCTTCATGCACTTCATGCTGCTTCTCTGAGGGAGCTCAGTTGTATGCCTCTCTTAAAGAAAGCATCAAGAATGAAATGGGACTCTCCTGAAATCAGAAGCACAGGCAATGCATAACCATTCTTTACAGCCCCAGTTACAAACTGACATAACTTTGAATATGCCTAATGCCCTGCAGAGTTAACTAAGGAAAACCTAAGTTACAGCTGTAATAGAGAAGTTAATGTAACAGAGGTCAAATTTAATAGAGGCATGAAATTGAACAAGGCCAAGGGCAGGGTTCTGCACTTTGGCCACAACAACCCTGAGCAGCACTGCAGGCTGGGGACAGAGGGGCTGAGAGCAGCCAGGCAGAGAGGGCCCTGGGGGTGCTGGCAGAGAGGAGCTGAAGCTGAGGCAGGAGTGTGCCCAGGTGGGCAGCAGAGCCAACGGCATCCTGGGCTGGCTCAGGAGCAGTGTGGGCAGCAGGACAAGGGAGGTTCTTCTGCCCTTGCGCTCAGCACTGCTCAGGCCACCCCTTGAGTACTATGTCCAGTTGTGGGCTCCTCCATTGCAGAGAGCTGTTGAGGTGCTGGAAGGTGTTTGGAGAAGGGCAGCAAGGCTGGGGAGGGGCCTGGAGCACAAACCCTATGAGGAGAGGCTGAGGGAGCTGGGGGTGTGCAGCCTGCAGCAGAGGAGGCTCGGGGCAGAGCTCACTGCTGTCTGCAGCTGCCTGCAGGGAGGCTGTAGCCAGCTGGGATTGGGCTCTGCTGCCAGGTAGCCAGCACCAGAACAAGGGGACACAGTCTCAAGTTGTGCCAAGAGAGCTATAGGCTGGTTGTTAGGCATTTAGTGCCAGGGTCCAGTTGATTGGTTAGGGCTGGGTGCTAGGTTGGACTGGATGATCTTGGAGGTCTCTTCCAGCCTGGCTGATTCCATGATATGGCAAATATCCACTTTTACTTACCATCAGAAACAAAGGACGCTCCATCTTTGAAGACCACAACAGCAGGCAACTCAGGCAAGGTCACATACTGAAAGAGGTGTTTTCAGTTAGTCCAGGGAAGATGAAAAGACTTTGAAAGACACCAGCAACATTCAAATGTGGAAATGTCACTCATTCAAGTACAGTTTTCCCCATTATTTTCTGTTATTCTTATTGTGACCTTCCAGTAGCTGAAGGGGGCCTGCAAAAAAGCTGGGCAGAGACTTTTTAGGCTACCACGTAGGGACAGGACTAGGGGCAATGGAGCAAAGCTGGAAGTGGGGAAGATTCAGACTGGATGTGAGGAAGAAGTTGCTCAGCAGGAGAGTGGTGAGAGCCTGGAATGGGTTGCCCAGGGAGGTGGTTGAGACCTCATCCCTGGAGATGTTTAAGGCCAGGTTGGATGAGGCTCTGGACAGCCTGCTCTAGGGCAGGGTGTCTCTGCCCATCGCAGAGGGGTTGCAACTAGATGATCCCTGTGGTCCCTTCCAACCCTGACTGATTCTAGGATTCTAGAGGTGATTAGTGGGAAGCTCCAGCTGGCATGAAAACTAGCTTTACTTGTAACAGTTTAATACAATATACCTACTGAAAAATAACTCAGCTTCCTTTTTTCAACTTGATCTGTTTTCAACTCATCTTTGCAATACCAATTGTACACCTTTAAAACCAGAGAGGACACTAATGAAAAGAAGCTTCACGTCTAGCCTGTATTTGTCATGTCCAAAGGCCCATGGAGACTTGTACATGGAGGAGCTCTTCAGCCTCTGTAGAATTCCCAGTCTGACAAAGAAGATTGGAAGATTCCTGGCAAGCCACTGTGCCCAATCACCTATCTGCTTTGCCAGGGCTCATTCTGCATTTCTAGTTGACAAAGCCAAGTATTTCTAAGAAGCTCCCACAGATACAGTAAACATGCCAACTGCTATTTCTGGTCAGAGACATCACTGTTGTTTGCAAGCTCCACTCAGTAATGACTGTGCAGAAGAACATTCAGGGCTTACACGTACTACCCACTGCAGCAGGTAAATGCTAACTGCTTCTAATCAACAATGCAGACATGAGAAGCTACTGGACTCTACCAGACTCCAAAGAAAGAACTGACTTGACAAGGTTAAAAAGAGGTAGCTATGCTAACAGCTATAACTTACCTACTTTATCCAAAACGTGGCAAATTTGAACACAAACATTGCAACACATTCTGTTCCATACTTGTCTCATTCAAAGGCTATCCAAATACCCTTTTCTAACACTCAGTACTTATCTGCACAGAAAAAAGGCTGCTCTTTTTGTTAGACTTAGTACAGCCATCTTCAAGTGGTAGACAGTAAATAGTATATGTAACCCTAAAGGACAAGAAATTCAAACTACAGAAATACATCTGTAACCATCACAGAGAAAAAAATCAGCATTACATTTATATGAACCAGATCTATGGCAGAAGAGAAGAGAGAGGAAACAAATCTGAAGAACTACTCAGAATCTTCAGTCTTAGAGCATATGCATGTCTCCTTACCTCCAGCAGAAAGGAGAGCTGTGCTTAAAACTACTGCTGTGAACCAGTCTGCCTTTCTCTTTCAGTACTTTAGTGATGTTCTTATCTGCATCCTAAAAAGACAGAACAAACATTTTTTTCCTCAAAATACAAATTCCATTATTTTAGTAAAGAAGTACAGGAATCATCTCCAATACTCAAATCAAGACAACCTCTATCATAAACCAGTATTTACACATCAAACAATCCAAAAAAACTACTATACAATGGATGCACTTACTGCAGAGGCACTCTAACACTTCACTAATAAAGCTGCTTGCTCTCAAACCTTGGCATTCATCAACAGTCCTTCCTTGCCCCCAGCTCACACACAGCTGTGTACCAAACGCAGACTTTCTGTAGCACTAACATAAGACACAATTTATTATTAAATGAGAACTTCAAACTTTGATTGAGTCTTCTGATTCTGTGGCAGCAAGTCACATGGTGCTTCTTAGCCTCACGTTTAGGTCTCACTACAGCACGTTCCTCTGCTGTGAATACAGCTACTGAAGTGGAAGCCTATTTGACAGTACCTCACTAACTGACCAGCAGTGAGATTCTAAACTGGAAGGGAATGGTAAATCAAATTGCTGAACGTTCAATCAAAAGCTGAATGTTAAATCAAAGGCCATCTATTGAACGAGTGTCAACGTGACATTGAGGGATAAAAAGAAAACCACAAATGACTGTTGGAAGAATTCAGCATTAGAATATTTTCCAAGAGTCTTAAGTTCAGATTCCCATGAGCAAAAGCTAAACACGTAGCCTCCAGTGCTCTCTTATTTGCCTTAGCAATGACAGCTCTTTGAGTTGAAATGCAACACAAGATTTTAAAGCCTTATTCAAGCAAATTGTGTTTACAGGAACATGCTCTGCTGTCAAACTGCAGCAGCAGGAAACCAACCAAACAACTATTTGTTGTCTTTGCACACAGCGCTAAACAGGAACTCCTTTCTGCCCGTGTCTGCAGTAGTCTGGAGTTCCTGTTGGTTTCTTTTACAGGGATTCTCCTGCCTCTATTGGCAAGTATATTCACATTGCAACACATCCCACAAGTAGGGAAAATGAGTGGATTTCTCTCCTCTGACAAGTCGTGTTACACTACCTGGCTGGCACAAGCTTGATGACCACATCTGGAAAAGCAGAAGTCATCCAGAGGTGAAGAGAGGCCTCTGCATACTTGCCTGGAGGCTTCATGCATTACATTTCCATAAGGAACAAGCAAAGGGAAACTCATTCTGCAGTAGATACAGAATGGAGATGCTGCTCTTCCCTTTCACTACCAGATACACAGTACTAATCCCATGTCAAAGCCTCTCTTTTTCAGATACTGTAATAAACTCACTGAAACCCTGCTGCAAAGGTTAAAATACATTAGGCTTCTTCCAGAGCTCAAAGACACCTTGAAGACCAAGCTATTAAGGGAAAGAAGACTTATGCCATTGAAAATGTTGCCCTGAATAAAAGCAGTGTTTTACTTTCTCCAAGACCACTAACCTTCACATACTGTCCAGCCAAGTCAGCCACCTCTGCTGTGAAGCAGCCAGATGCATCGATGGCACAAACAGCCACAGCACCCTTCTGAATTCTATTCAAGTCCATGCAGACTCTGTCATCATCCTACAAAAGTTCAAGTGACAGGGTAAAGAAATACAAAATATTGGTTAAAATATCCCCCCCACGGAAGAAGAAATGAAACATTCAATACAAAAAGTGATGGCTGGACAAGAATGGCAGAACACTCAGCCTTTGGCAAACCCAAACACGCCCAGGAAAAGATGGATTCTACAGGACTGTCATTTTAGGCATCAGAGCAAAGATCATTTCTCCAGAATCTCTCACCTGACAGAAGGGCTATGTGCCTCTGGGCATGTATATATGCACGGACAAGTAAACACACGTTTTACCTGCACACATGCACACACAGAGCCAACGGCTTCAAGATGCTACTGCATAGTAAAGAAACTGACCACCACTGTGTCATCTTCTTGTACCAGCCAAGACTTCTGTCTGTTTAGCACAGAAGCATGCAGAGTCTTTTTCAGAAAGCAAATGGTTGTAATCAGTCTACTACTCCTGGAACTCCACATAATAAACCCCATTGTCTTAGTGTTTTAATGATCCAAAGCCTTTCAGTCTGCATTGCTCAATCTTTGTTGGCCCACTGGCAATGCTACTGGTCAAGAACCACACGTGGACAACATCACAGCTTATTTTCCTGGCTAGCCTTCAGTTTCTTATTTCCTCTAGCACAAGCACAGAATGAGTTAGAGTTGGAACACACCACAAGGATCATCTAGTTCCAACCCCCCTGCCATGGGCAGGGACACCTCACACTAGATCAGGCTACCTAAAGCCTCATCCAGCCTGGCCTCAAACACCTCTTGGGACAGGGCTTCGACCACCTCCCTCAGCAATCCAGCCCACAGACTCATCACCCTTATGGGGAAGAACTCCTTCCTAACAAAAAAGCTGGGCAGGGACTTGCTCTACCAGGCCAGTTACATTTCCCAACAACTAAACTGCCTTGTGCAAATATGCAACAAAGCAACAGAGGAGCCAAGGGAAAATACCTCTCACAATTCTTTCTCTATTAGCAGTCTGTTCCTTTCCTATTCCATCTCCTACAACAAGAGGACCTGACTCAAAAGCAACTCTGTCAAGTACTTGCAAGATTGAGCTACAGGAGAATGTCTGAGGTGCAAGTAGTGTGGTAAGGCTTTAGACTTCTTCAACACTTTACCAGCCATCATGGATTTCTTTATCAACCAGTAGCACACAGTCCAGTCTAAGTTTCTTTCTTCACAGCTCTACGAAGCTGAGGCATCTTTTTACATTGCATTCATCTCGACAAGGGAAACACCACCATAATGGATGCACCCTCCAGGAAAATGCATACAAAAGAGACAGAAAGGGATGGGATATTGCACACAAATATCAAGAGGCCTATCACAAATGCCAACAGCTTCTGAGAATGACGATAGAGCTCCTGGTCTAAGGATTGCCGATTGCAGGGCGCTGGCAGCTCTACTGCAAGTTCTTTTGAGGGCATCTTTGGATAATGGCTGAAGACAGGAAACTATCCAAAAAGAACAACGAGTCTAAACTCATGCATTCAATTCATCCGTTGAAAACTGAAGCAATTCTATCCATGAAAAATTATCCCTCTTAACCTTCACCAGAACAGACAGAGGAAAAGAACAGTAACGACAGAAAAAAGGAGTGCAACAAAACCCTTTCCCATCAAGGTAAAAAGTCTCAGTACAAAAGTAGGCAAAGCAATTTTTTGCTCTCTAAAAGCCCAATGAGCAATGAAAGGGAAACACTGAAGAGGGGCAGTGTGCTGTGTAAAACCACTGTTACCATCCGAACCTGTCACTTAGCAAAGCTTGTTCTGACTATCAGTGCAACAGAGCATTTCTTCCCTAAGCTATAAATTACAGCTTTGGGGGAAAAAAACAACAAAACACCACACCTAGAGTCACTAACACTCAGAGACAGTGGTGGGCTCACTTCACATATCACAATAATCCAATCCAGGGACACCTAAGATCCCCAGTGCAGCATACAGAGGGCACGAGAGGATGCAAGAGTTCATTAGAACACAGTGCTACACTGTGCTCCTTATTCCTACCTTTCAAGCAGCAAAGAAGAAGATTGTTTACTATCAGTCACCCTGACAGCCAGTCCCCAGGAGCTGGAAAGTCAAGTCATGCACGATGGAACAAAATTAAGGTGACAGATATGCAATTCATACTCACAGCACCAAAAGAGGGAGCCTGGTTAGGGCTCCGCGTGTCACGGCAGCTCACAGGCAGGCAGCTTCCGCGCGGCCGCCATCTTGACTGTGGCGCCCGCGACGGCCAGAGCTGTGCGTCCCGGCAGCCAATAGGAAGCCCGCTTGTGCGCGCGTGTCCGCCATATTGAGTGCGTCACGGCCAGCCAATGGGAAGGCCGCTTTGGCACGGCTGCCATCTTGAGTGTGGCTCCCCGCGGTCGACATCTTGAGTGTGTCTGCCGCGGCCGCTCTCTCTGCGCAAAACGGCACCTAGGCGCGGCAGACACGCGTACGCAATTTGCGTACGCCCCCGGGCGCGGCGGAGACGCGTGCGTCCTCCATTTGCGCACCGCACCCCCCGCCTAGTCGCGGCGCAGACTGGCTCCGAAAGACCCTGCCTGCCTGCCTGCTTGCCGCTCTGTGCTCGCGGCCATTCCATTGCAGCCGGCTCAGCGTCACTGCCGCTCCCTGCGGCTCCACCCGCGATGCTCCGCCCCGCTCCCACTGGCGCATGCGTCCGACTACGGAGCCCTAGCGGCCCGCCCCCCCAAGCGCCGGCCCGCCCCCCCCGAGCGCGCCACTTTTAACTCCTCTCTCGAATCCTCACAAATCCAAACCAGTTCTCAGCTCTCCCTCCCACCCCTCACCTTCCCCTCCTCTCCTCCCCTCCCCTCAGCTTTCAGACACTTCAATCATGCACGGCCTTTAGAGACGAGGCAGGAGAACGGGGACCGCCGCGGCTGAGGAACTGCAGTGTGGACAAGGAAACACACGGTGGCAGCACTCAGCACCGGCGCCACACCGCAGCCGCTACACAACTGCAGTACCCACGACCAAACACGGGGGGGCAGCACAGACAACCGAGAGCGCCTCTGCGCCCGGCCGGGGGCAGCGCCTTCAGCCCAGCACCGCTCTGCCTATTGGCTTTGCCAACAGCACACCGCACGCAAGGCACAGCCCACGCTCTGCCACTCCTACACACTCAGTTTATAGGGACAGCTCTCAACTCCAGCTGGGGCTACTCAGGACTTTCTTGATCTACTCTTGAGGGATTTAGAGACAGCAGAGGAGACACAGGGGGAGCTGCTGACACCAGAATTAAGGCTGTTCTGCAGGAGCTAGAGGAAAAACACAGCTCTTCTGCCAGATGAGGGCCACAAAGATGAGCAGAGGACTGCAGCACCTCTCCTGGGAAGCAGGACTGAAAGAACTGGGGCTGTTGATGCTGCAGAAGAGAAGGCAGAGCTTCGAGCTACACGGCAGTGTCTGAAAGGGACCTGCAGCAAAGCTGGAGGACTGTCTAAAAGGGCCTGTGCTGATACTCTGTGCATTTAAAAGGATTGCAGTGAAGCTGCTCCAAGAAAAACTTTAGAGACTGAAGAAATCAAAAACCAAACTGCCAGATTCCCTCACACAACTTCCTACATGACCTCACCAAACCCCTTTCACTTCACATCGCTTCTGACACCCACTCTGGGAGCTGGACACTCCTTCTCTCCCTGAAGCCGGGAGAAAGATCTGGTGAACGTGGCAGCACGTGGCAGAGGTTCAAGACTTAAGCAGACACCTCATTGCTATCACAGCTCAGAAACGACTGAGACACATGCCCTCCTCCTAAACCTAGCAGTTAGGAAGTGCTACAGCTGCACCAGATCACACTGGGATCTGCTTTTTGCACAGGATGCAGCAGATTCTGGTCCATAGCTCAGAGAGGATTGCTTAGCTACTGCTGTTTATAAACACGAACCAAAAACAACCACAACAACAAAGGCTCAGAGCTGGAAACAGTTCTCAGCAGTGCAGCAAAATCCCTTTCTTTTATTCCATAGAGAGGTGCTGCAGTGACCTCAGGGGTTTTTAAGGCAAAAGCTGCTTGCTGGAATCCTAGAATCAGTCAGGGTCAGAAGGGACCACAAGGACCTCGTTCCAGAGACACTTCACACTAGCCTGAGCCAAAACTAGAATTGTAGGAAAAAAGACAAATCACAAAACATAGGACTGCCTTAACTGTCTTTCCAGCTCCCTCACACGTTTGGATCCTAGCCCCATTGAAGAACAATACAAATGCGGTTTAGAAAAAGCACTTCTTCTGCTTATAGACCCAGCCAGGAATGGCCTAGCCTGGAATCCCCTGCACCATTCTGCAGCTTCCCAGCTCCCTCACACACTGGCAAAAGAAACATTCTCCTAGATGCTTTCCTTTGAAGCAGAAACACGTTTACATCCTAGCCCCATTGAAGAACCATAGAAATTCGCTTTACAAAAAGCACTCCTTCTGCTTATAGACCCAGCCAGGAATGACCTAGCCTGGAATCCCCTGCACCATTCTGTAGCTTTCCAGCTCCCTCACACACTTGCAAAAGAAACTTTCTCCTAGCTGCTTTCCTTTCAAGCAGAAACACGTTTACATCCTAGCCCCATTGAAGAAACATAGAAATGCCGGTTAGAAAAAGCACTCCTTCTGCTTATAGACCCAGCCAGGAATGGCCTAGCCTGGAATCCCCTACACCATTCAGCAGCTTTCCAGCTGCGTCACACACTGCCACAAGAAACTTTCTCCTAGCTGCTTTCCTTTGAAGCAGAAACACGTTTACATCCTAGCCCCATTGAAGAACCATAGAAATGCCGTTTAGGAAAAGCACTCCTTCTGCTTATAGCCCCACTCAGGAATGACCTAGCCTGGAATGCCCTGCACTATTCTGTAGCTTTCCAGCTCCCTCACACACTTGCAAAAGAAATTTTCTCCTAGCTGCTTTCCTTTGAAGGAGAAACACGTTTACATCCTAGCCCCATTGAAGAACCATAGAAATGCCGGTTTAGAAAAAGCATTCCTTCTGCTTATAGACCCAGTCAGGAATGGCCTAGCCTGGAATCCCCTGCACCATTCTGCAGCTTTCCAGCTCCCTCACACACTGCAAAAGAAACTTTCTCCTAGCTGCTTTCCTTTGAAGCAGAAACACGTTTACATCCTAGCCCCATTGAAGAACCATAGAAATGCCGGTTAGAAAAAGCATTCCTTCTGCTTATAGACCCAGCCAGGAATGGCCTAGCCTGGAATCCCCTGCACCATTCTGCAGCTTTCCAGCTGCATCACACACTGGCAAAAGAAACTTTCTCCTAGCTGCTTTCCTTTGAAGCAGAAACACGTTTACATCCTAGCCCCATTGAAGAACCATAGAAATGCCGGTTAGAAAAAGCATTCCTTCTGCTTATAGACCCAGCCAGGAATGGCCTAGCCTGGAATCCCCTGCACCATTCTGCAGCTTTCCAGCTCCCTCACACACTGGCAAAAGAAACTTTCTCCTAGCTGCTTTCCTTTGAAGCAGAAACACGTTTACATCCTAGCCCCATTGAAGAACCATAGAAATGCCGGTTAGAAAAAGCACTCCTTCTGCTTATAGACCCAGCCAGGAATGGCCTAGCCTGGAATCCCCTGCACCATTCTGCAGCTTTCCAGCTGCGTCACACACTGGCAAAAGAAACTTTCTCCTAGCTGCTTTCCTTTGAAGCAGAAACACGTTTACATCCTAGCCCCATTGAAGAAACATAGAAATTCCGGTTAGAAAAAGCACTCCTTCTGCTTATAGACCCAGCCAGGAATGGCCTAGCCTGGAATCCCCTGCACCATTCTGCAGCTTTCCAGCTCCCTCACACACTGGCAAAAGAAACTTTCTCCTAGCTGCTTTCCTTTGAAGCAGAAACACGTTTACATCCTAGCCCCATTGAAGAACATAGAAATTCGGTTTACAAAAAGCACTCCTTCTGCTTATAGACCCAGCCAGGAATGGCCTAGCCTGGAATCCCCTGCACCATTCTGCAGCTTTCCAGCTCCCTCACACACTGGCAAAAGAAACTTTCTCCTAGCTGCTTTCCTTTGAAGCAGAAACACGTTTACATCCTAGCCCCATTGAAGAAACATAGAAATGCCGGTTAGAAAAAGCACTCCTTCTGCTTATAGACCCAGCCAGGAATGGCCTAGCCTGTAATCCCCTGCACCATTCTGCAGCTTTCCAGCTCCCTCACACACTGGCAAAAGAAACTTTCTCCTAGCTGCTTTCCTTTGAAGCAGAAACACGTTTACATCCTAGCCCCATTGAAGAACCATAGAAATTCGGTTTAAAAAAGCACTCCTTCTGCTTATAGACCCAGTCAGGAATGGCCTAGCCTGGAATCCCCTGCACCATTCTGCAGCTTTCCAGCTCCCTCACACACTGGCAAAAGAAACTTTCTCCTAGCTGCTTTCCTTTGAAGCAGAAACACGTTTACATCCTAGCCCCATTGAAGAATCATAGAAATGCCGGTTAGAAAAAGCATTCCTTCTGCTTATAGACCCAGTCAGGAATGGCCTACTCAGGAATCCCCTGCACCATTTTACAGCTTTCCAGCTGCCTCACACACTGGCAAAAGAAACTTTCTCCTAGCTGCTTTCCTTTGAAGTAGAAACACGTTTACATCCTAGCCCCATTGAAGAACCATAGAAATGCCGGTTAGAAAAAGCACTCCTTCTGCTTATAGACCCAGCCAGGAATGGCCTAGCCTGGAATCCCCTGCACCATTCTACAGCTTTCCAGCTCCCTCACACACTTGCAAAGGAAACTTTCTCCTAGCTGCTTTCCTTTGAAGCAGAAACACGTTTACATCCTAGCCCCATTGAAGAACCTTAGAAATGCCGGTTTGAAAAAGCACTCCTTCTGCTTATAGACCTAGCCAGGAATGGCCTAGCCTTTAATCCCCTGCACCATTTTGCAGCTTTCTAGCTCCCTCACACACTGGCAAAAGAAACTTTCCCCTAGCTGCTTTCCTTTGAAGCAGAAACACGTTTACATCCTAGCGCCTTGAAGAAACATAGAAATTCGGTTTAAAAAAAACACTCCTTCTGCTTATAGACCCAGCCAGGAATGGCCTGGACAGGAATCCCCTGCACCATTCTGCAGCTTTCCAGCTCCCTCACACACTGGCCAAAGAAACTTTCTCCTAGCTGCTTTCCTTTGAAGCAGAAACACGTTTACATCCTAGCCCCATTGAAGAAACATAGAAATGCCAGTTAGAAAAAGCACTCCTTCTGCTTATAGACCCGGTCAGGAATGGCCTAGCCTGGAATCCCCTGCACCATTCTGCAGCTTTCCAGCTCCCTCACACACTGGCAAAAGAAACTTTCTCCTAGCTGCTTTCCTTTGAAGCAGAAACACGTTTACATCCTAGCCCCATTGAAGAACCATAGAAATGCCAGTTAGAAAAAGCAGTCCTTCTGCTTATAGACCCAGTCAGGAATGGCCTAGCCTGGAATCCCCTGCACCATTCTGCAGCTTTCCAGCTCCCTCACACACTGGCAAAAGAAACTTTCTCCTAGCTGCTTTCCTTTGAAGCAGAAACACGTTTACATCCTAGCCCCATTGAAGAACCAGAGAAATTCGGTTTAAAAAAAGCACTCCTTCTGCTTATAGGCCCTGCCAGGAATGGCCTAGCCTGGAATCCCCTGCACCATTTTATCAGCTTTCCACCTCCCTCACACACTGGCAAAAGAAACTTTCTCCTAGCTGCTTTCCTTTGAAGCAGAAACATGTTTACATCCTAGCCCCGTTGAAGAATCATAGAAATGCCGGTTAGAAAAAGCAATCCTTCTGCTTATAGACCCAGCCAGGAATGGCCTAGCCTGGAATCCCCTGCACCATTCTGTAGCTTTCCAGCTCCCTCACACACTGGCAAAAGAAACTTTCTCCTAGCTGCTTTCCTTTGAAGCAGAAACACGTTTACATCCTAGCCCCATTGAAGAAACATAGACATGCCCGTTAGAAAAAGCACTCCTTCTGCTTATAGACCCAGTCAGGAATGGCCTAGCCTGGAATCCCCTGCACCATTCTGCAGCTTTCCAGCTCCCTCACACACTGGCAAAGGAAACTTTCTCCTAGCTGCTTTCCCTTGAAGCAGAAACACGTTTACATCCTAGCCCCATTGAAGAACTGTAGATACTCGGTTTACAAAAAGCACTCCTTCTGCTTATAGATCCAGCCAGGAAGGGCCTAGCCTGGAATCCCCTGCACCATTCTGCAGCTTTCCAGCTGCGTCAGACACTGGCAAAAGAAACTTTCTCCTAGCTGCTTTCCTTTGAAGCAGAAACACGTTTACATCCTAGCCCTATTGAAGAAACATAGAAATGCTGGTTAGAAAAAGTACTCCTTCTGCTTATAGACCCAGCCAGGAATGGCCTAGCCTGGAATCCCCTGCACCATTCTGCAGCTTTCCAGCTCCCTCACACACTGGCAAAAGAAACTTTCTCCTAGCTGCTTTCCTTTGAAGCAGAAACACGTTTACATCCTAGCCCCATTGAAGAACCATAGAAATGCCGGTTAGAAAAAGCACTCCTTCTGCTTATAGACCCAGCCAGGAATGGCCTAGCCTGGAATCCCCTGCACCATTCTGTAGCTTTCCAGGTCCCTCACACACTTGCAAAGGAAACTTTCTCCTAGCTGCTTTCCTTTGAAGCAGAAACACGTTTACATCCTAGCCCCATTGAAGAACCTTAGAAATGCCGGTTAGAAAAAGCAATCCTTCTGCTTATAGACCTAGCCAGGAATGGCCTAGCCTTTAATCCCCTGCACCATTCTGCAGCTTTCTAGATCCCCCACACACTGGCAAAAGAAACTTTCTCCTACCTGCTTTCCTTTGAAGCACAAACACGTTTACATCCTAGCCCTATTGAAGAAACATAGAAATGACGGTTAGAAAAAGTACTCCTTCTGCTTATAGACCCAGCCAGGAATGGCCTGGCCAGGAATCCCCTGCACCATTCTGCAGCTTTCCAGGTCCCTCACACACTTGCAAAGGAAACTTTCTCCTAGCTGCTTTCCTTTGAAACAGAAACACGTTTACATCCTAGCCCCATTGAAGAACCTTAGAAATCCCGGTTAGAAAAAGCAATCCTTCTGCTTATAGACCCAGTCAGGAATGGCCTAGCCTGGAATCCCCTACACCATTCTGCAGCTTTCCAGCTGCGTCACACACTGGCAAAAGAAACTTTCTCCTAGCTGCTTTTCTTTGAAGCAGAAACACGTTTACATCCTAGCCCCATTGAAGAAACATAGACATGCCCGTTAGAAAAAGCATTCCTTCTGCTTATAGACCCAGCCAGGAATGGCCTGGCCAGGAATCCCCTGCACCATTCTGCAGCTTTATAGCTCCCTCACACACTGGCAAAAGAAACTTTCTCCTAGCTGCTTTCCTTTGAAGCAGAAACACGTTTACATCCTAGCCCCATTGAAGAACCATAGAAATGCCGGTTAGAAAAAGCATTCCTTCTGCTTATAGACCCAGCCAGGAATGGCCTAGCCTGGAATCCCCTGCACCATTCTGCAGCTTTCCAGCTCCTCACACACTGGCAAAAGAAACTTTCTCCTAGCTGCTTTCCTTTGAAGCAGAAACACGTTTACATCCTAGCCCCATTGAAGAACCATAGAAATGCCGGTTAGAAAAAGCATTCCTTCTGCTTATAGACCCAGCCAGGAATGGCCTAGCCTGGAATCCCCTGCACCATTCTGCAGCTTTCCAGCTCCCTCACACACTGGCAAAAGAAACTTTCTCCTAGCTGCTTTCCTTTGAAGCAGAAACACGTTTACATCCTAGCCCCATTGAAGAACCATAGAAATGCCGGTTAGAAAAAGCATTCCTTCTGCTTATAGACCCAGCCAGGAATGGCCTAGCCTGGAATCCCCTGCACCATTCTGCAGCTTTCCAGCTCCCTCACACACTGGCAAAAGAAACTTTCTCCTAGCTGCTTTCCTTTGAAGCAGAAACACGTTTACATCCTAGCCCCATTGAAGAACCATAGAAATGCCGGTTAGAAAAAGCATTCCTTCTGCTTATAGACCCAGCCAGGAATGGCCTAGCCTGGAATCCCCTGCACCATTCTGCAGCTTTCCAGCTGCGTCACACACTGGCAAAAGAAACTTTCTCCTAGCTGCTTTCCTTTGAAGCAGAAACACGTTTACATCCTAGCCCCATTGAAGAACCATAGAAATGCCGGTTAGAAAAAGCATTCCTTCTGCTTATAGACCCAGCCAGGAATGGCCTAGCCTGGAATCCCCTGCACCATTCTGCAGCTTTCCAGCTCCCTCACACACTGGCAAAAGAAACTTTCTCCTAGCTGCTTTCCTTTGAAGCAGAAACACGTTTACATCCTAGCCCCATTGAAGAACCATAGAAATGCCGGTTAGAAAAAGCATTACTTCTGTTTGTAGACCCAGCCAGGAATGGCCTAGCCTGGAATCCCCTGCACCATTCTGCAGCTTTCCAGCTCCCTCACACACTGGCAAAAGAAACTTTCTCCTAGCTGCTTTCCTTTGAAGCAGAAACACGTTTACATCCTAGCCCCATTGAAGAACCATAGAAATGCCGGTTAGAAAAAGCATTACTTCTGCTTATAGACCCAGCCAGGAATGGCCTAGCCTGGAATCCCCTGCACCATTCTGCAGCTTTCCAGCTCCCTCACACACTGGCAAAAGAAACTTTCTCCTAGCTGCTTTCCTTTGAAGCAGAAACACGTTTACATCCTAGCCCCATTGAAGAACCATAGAAATGCCGGTTAGAAAAAGCATTACTTCTGCTTGTAGACCCAGCCAGGAATGGCCTAGCCTGGAATCCCCTGCACCATTCTGCAGCTTTCCAGCTCCGTCACACACTGGCAAAAGAAACTTTCTCCTAGCTGCTTTCCTTTGAAGCAGAAACACGTTTACATCCTAGCCCCATTGAAGAACCATAGAAATGCCGGTTAGAAAAAGCATTACTTCTGCGTGTAGACCCAGCCAGGAATGGCCTAGCCTGGAATCCCCTGCACCATTCTGCAGCTTTCCAGCTCCCTCACACACTGGCAAAAGAAACTTTCTCCTAGCTGCTTTCCTTTGAAGCAGAAACACGTTTACATCCTAGCCCCATTGAAGAACCATAGAAATGCCGGTTAGAAAAAGCATTACTTCTGCTTGTAGACCCAGCCAGGAATGGCCTAGCCTGGAATCCCCTGCACCATTCTGCAGCTTTCCAGCTCCCGTCACACACTGGCAAAAGAAACTTTCTCCTAGCTGCTTTCCTTTGAAGCAGAAACACGTTTACATCCTAGCCCCATTGAAGAACCATAGAAATGCCGGTTAGAAAAAGCATTACTTCTGCTGTGTAGACCCAGCCAGGAATGGCCTAGCCTGGAATCCCCTGCACCATTCTGCAGCTTTCCAGCTGCCTCACACACTGGCAAAAGAAACTTTCTCCTAGCTGCTTTCCTTTGAAGCAGAAACACGTTTACATCCTAGCCCCATTGAAGAACCATAGAAATGCCGGTTAGAAAAAGCATTCCTTCTGATTGTAGACCCAGCCAGGAATGGCCTAGCCTGGAATCCCCTGCACCATTCTGCAGCTTTCCAGCTCCCTCACACACTGGCAAAAGAAACTTTCTCCTAGCTGCTTTCCTTTGAAGCAGAAACACGTTTACATCCTAGCCCCATTGAAGAACCATAGAAATGCCGGTTAGAAAAAGCATTACTTCTGCTTGTAGACCCAGCCAGGAATGGCCTAGCCTGGAATCCCCTGCACCATTCTGCAGCTTTCCAGCTCCCTCACACACTGGCAAAAGAAACTTTCTCCTAGCTGCTTTCCTTTGAAGCAGAAACACGTTTACATCCTAGCCCCATTGAAGAACCATAGAAATGCCGGTTAGAAAAAGCATTACTTCTGTGTGTAGACCCAGCCAGGAATGGCCTAGCCTGGAATCCCCTGCACCATTCTGCAGCTTTCCAGCTCCCTCACACACTGGCAAAAGAAACTTTCTCCTAGCTGCTTTCCTTTGAAGCAGAAACACGTTTACATCCTAGCCCCATTGAAGAACCATAGAAATGCCGGTTAGAAAAAGCATTCCTTCTGATTGTAGACCCAGCCAGGAATGGCCTAGCCTGGAATCCCCTGCACCATTCTGCAGCTTTCCAGCTCCGTCACACACTGGCAAAAGAAACTTTCTCCTAGCTGCTTTCCTTTGAAGCAGAAACACGTTTACATCCTAGCCCCATTGAAGAACCATAGAAATGCCGGTTAGAAAAAGCATTACTTCTGCGTGTAGACCCAGCCAGGAATGGCCTAGCCTGGAATCCCCTGCACCATTCTGCAGCTTTCCAGCTCCCTCACACACTGGCAAAAGAAACTTTCTCCTAGCTGCTTTCCTTTGAAGCAGAAACACGTTTACATCCTAGCCCCATTGAAGAACCATAGAAATGCCGGTTAGAAAAAGCATTCCTTCTGCTAGTAGACCCAGCCAGGAATGGCCTAGCCTGGAATCCCCTGCACCATTCTGCAGCTTTCCAGCTCCCTCACACACTGGCAAAAGAAACTTTCTCCTAGCTGCTTTCCTTTGAAGCAGAAACACGTTTACATCCTAGCCCCATTGAAGAACCATAGAAATGCCGGTTAGAAAAAGCATTACATCTGTTAGTAGACCCAGCCAGGAATGGCCTAGCCTGGAATCCCCTGCACCATTCTGCAGCTTTCCAGCTCCCTCACACACTGGCAAAAGAAACTTTCTCCTAGCTGCTTTCCTTTGAAGCAGAAACACGTTTACATCCTAGCCCCATTGAAGAACCATAGAAATGCCGGTTAGAAAAAGCATTACTTCTGTGTGTAGACCCAGCCAGGAATGGCCTAGCCTGGAATCCCCTGCACCATTCTGCAGCTTTCCAGCTCCCTCACACACTGGCAAAAGAAACTTTCTCCTAGCTGCTTTCCTTTGAAGCAGAAACACGTTTACATCCTAGCCCCATTGAAGAACCATAGAAATGCCGGTTAGAAAAAGCATTACTTCTGCTGTGTAGACCCAGCCAGGAATGGCCTAGCCTGGAATCCCCTGCACCATTCTGCAGCTTTCCAGCTCCCTCACACACTGGCAAAAGAAACTTTCTCCTAGCTGCTTTCCTTTGAAGCAGAAACACGTTTACATCCTAGCCCCATTGAAGAACCATAGAAATGCCGGTTAGAAAAAGCATTACTTCTGCTGTGTAGACCCAGCCAGGAATGGCCTAGCCTGGAATCCCCTGCACCATTCTGCAGCTTTCCAGCTCCCTCACACACTGGCAAAAGAAACTTTCTCCTAGCTGCTTTCCTTTGAAGCAGAAACACGTTTACATCCTAGCCCCATTGAAGAACCATAGAAATGCCGGTTAGAAAAAGCATTACTTCTGCTTGTAGACCCAGCCAGGAATGGCCTAGCCTGGAATCCCCTGCACCATTCTGCAGCTTTCCAGCTCCCTCACACACTGGCAAAAGAAACTTTCTCCTAGCTGCTTTCCTTTGAAGCAGAAACACGTTTACATCCTAGCCCCATTGAAGAACCATAGAAATGCCGGTTAGAAAAAGCATTACTTCTGCTGTGTAGACCCAGCCAGGAATGGCCTAGCCTGGAATCCCCTGCACCATTCTGCAGCTTTCCAGCTCCCTCACACACTGGCAAAAGAAACTTTCTCCTAGCTGCTTTCCTTTGAAGCAGAAACACGTTTACATCCTAGCCCCATTGAAGAACCATAGAAATGCCGGTTAGAAAAAGCATTACTTCTGCTGTGTAGACCCAGCCAGGAATGGCCTAGCCTGGAATCCCCTGCACCATTCTGCAGCTTTCCAGCTCCCTCACACACTGTCAAAAGAAACTTTCTCCTAGCTGCTTTCCTTTGAAGCAGAAACACGTTTACATCCTAGCCCCATTGAAGAACCATAGAAATGCCGGTTAGAAAAAGCATTACTTCTGTGTGTAGACCCAGCCAGGAATGGCCTAGCCTGGAATCCCCTGCACCATTCTGCAGCTTTCCAGCTCCCTCACACACTGGCAAAAGAAACTTTCTCCTAGCTGCTTTCCTTTGAAGCAGAAACACGTTTACATCCTAGCCCCATTGAAGAACCATAGAAATGCCGGTTAGAAAAAGCATTACTTCTGTGTGTAGACCCAGCCAGGAATGGCCTAGCCTGGAATCCCCTGCACCATTCTGCAGCTTTCCAGCTCCCTCACACACTGGCAAAAGAAACTTTCTCCTAGCTGCTTTCCTTTGAAGCAGAAACACGTTTACATCCTAGCCCCATTGAAGAACCATAGAAATGCCGGTTAGAAAAAGCATTACTTCTGCTGTGTAGACCCAGCCAGGAATGGCCTAGCCTGGAATCCCCTGCACCATTCTGCAGCTTTCCAGCTCCCTCACACACTGGCAAAAGAAACTTTCTCCTAGCTGCTTTCCTTTGAAGCAGAAACACGTTTACATCCTAGCCCCATTGAAGAACCATAGAAATGCCGGTTAGAAAAAGCATTACTTCTGCGTGTAGACCCAGCCAGGAATGGCCTAGCCTGGAATCCCCTGCACCATTCTGCAGCTTTCCAGCCCCTCACACACTGGCAAAAGAAACTTTCTCCTAGCTGCTTTCCTTTGAAGCAGAAACACGTTTACATCCTAGCCCCATTGAAGAACCATAGAAATGCCGGTTAGAAAAAGCATTACTTCTGCTTGTAGACCCAGCCAGGAATGGCCTAGCCTGGAATCCCCTGCACCATTCTGCAGCTTTCCAGCTGCCTCACACACTGGCAAAAGAAACTTTCTCCTAGCTGCTTTCCTTTGAAGCAGAAACACGTTTACATCCTAGCCCCATTGAAGAACCATAGAAATGCCGGTTAGAAAAAGCATTACTTCTGTGTGTAGACCCAGCCAGGAATGGCCTAGCCTGGAATCCCCTGCACCATTCTGCAGCTTTCCAGCTCCCTCACACACTGGCAAAAGAAACTTTCTCCTAGCTGCTTTCCTTTGAAGCAGAAACACGTTTACATCCTAGCCCCATTGAAGAACCATAGAAATGCCGGTTAGAAAAAGCATTACTTCTGTGTGTAGACCCAGCCAGGAATGGCCTAGCCTGGAATCCCCTGCACCATTCTGCAGCTTTCCAGCTCCCTCACACACTGGCAAAAGAAACTTTCTCCTAGCTGCTTTCCTTTGAAGCAGAAACACGTTTACATCCTAGCCCCATTGAAGAACCATAGAAATGCCGGTTAGAAAAAGCATTACTTCTGCTGTGTAGACCCAGCCAGGAATGGCCTAGCCTGGAATCCCCTGCACCATTCTGCAGCTTTCCAGCTCCCTCACACACTGGCAAAAGAAACTTTCTCCTAGCTGCTTTCCTTTGAAGCAGAAACACGTTTACATCCTAGCCCCATTGAAGAACCATAGAAATGCCGGTTAGAAAAAGCATTACTTCTGCTGTGTAGACCCAGCCAGGAATGGCCTAGCCTGGAATCCCCTGCACCATTCTGCAGCTTTCCAGCTGCCTCACACACTGGCAAAAGAAACTTTCTCCTAGCTGCTTTCCTTTGAAGCAGAAACACGTTTACATCCTAGCCCCATTGAAGAACCATAGAAATGCCGGTTAGAAAAAGCATTACTTCTGCTGTGTAGACCCAGCCAGGAATGGCCTAGCCTGGAATCCCCTGCACCATTCTGCAGCTTTCCAGCTCCCTCACACACTGGCAAAAGAAACTTTCTCCTAGCTGCTTTCCTTTGAAGCAGAAACACGTTTACATCCTAGCCCCATTGAAGAACCATAGAAATGCCGGTTAGAAAAAGCATTACTTCTGCTGTGTAGACCCAGCCAGGAATGGCCTAGCCTGGAATCCCCTGCACCATTCTGCAGCTTTCCAGCTGCCGTCACACACTGGCAAAAGAAACTTTCTCCTAGCTGCTTTCCTTTGAAGCAGAAACACGTTTACATCCTAGCCCCATTGAAGAACCATAGAAATGCCGGTTAGAAAAAGCATTACTTCTGCTGTGTAGACCCAGCCAGGAATGGCCTAGCCTGGAATCCCCTGCACCATTCTGCAGCTTTCCAGCTCCCTCACACACTGGCAAAAGAAACTTTCTCCTAGCTGCTTTCCTTTGAAGCAGAAACACGTTTACATCCTAGCCCCATTGAAGAACCATAGAAATGCCGGTTAGAAAAAGCACTACTTCTGTGTGTAGACCCAGCCAGGAATGGCCTAGCCTGGAATCCCCTGCACCATTCTGCAGCTTTCCAGCTCCCTCACACACTGGCAAAAGAAACTTTCTCCTAGCTGCTTTCCTTTGAAGCAGAAACACGTTTACATCCTAGCCCCATTGAAGAACCATAGAAATGCCGGTTAGAAAAAGCATTACTTCTGTGTATAGACCCAGCCAGGAATGGCCTAGCCTGGAATCCCCTGCACCATTCTGCAGCTTTCCAGCTGCGTCACACACTGGCAAAAGAAACTTTCTCCTAGCTGCTTTCCTTTGAAGCAGAAACACGTTTACATCCTAGCCCCATTGAAGAACCATAGAAATGCCGGTTAGAAAAAGCATTACTTCTGCGTGTAGACCCAGCCAGGAATGGCCTAGCCTGGAATCCCCTGCACCATTCTGCAGCTTTCCAGCTCCCTCACACACTGGCAAAAGAAACTTTCTCCTAGCTGCTTTCCTTTGAAGCAGAAACACGTTTACATCCTAGCCCCATTGAAGAACCATAGAAATGCCGGTTAGAAAAAGCACTACTTCTGCTTATAGACCCAGCCAGGAATGGCCTAGCCTGGAATCCCCTGCACCATTCTGCAGCTTTCCAGCTCCCTCACACACTGGCAAAAGAAACTTTCTCCTAGCTGCTTTCCTTTGAAGCAGAAACACGTTTACATCCTAGCCCCATTGAAGAACCATAGAAATGCCGGTTAGAAAAAGCATTACTTCTGTGTGTAGACCCAGCCAGGAATGGCCTAGCCTGGAATCCCCTGCACCATTCTGCAGCTTTCCAGCTCCCTCACACACTGGCAAAAGAAACATTCTCCTAGCTGCTTTCCTTTGAAGCAGAAACACGTTTACATCCTAGCCCCATTGAAGAACCATAGAAATGCCGGTTAGAAAAAGCATTACTTCTGTGTGTAGACCCAGCCAGGAATGGCCTAGCCTGGAATCCCCTGCACCATTCTGCAGCTTTCCAGCTGCGTCACACACTGGCAAAAGAAACTTTCTCCTAGCTGCTTTCCTTTGAAGCAGAAACACGTTTACATCCTAGCCCCATTGAAGAACCATAGAAATGCCGGTTAGAAAAAGCATTACTTCTGCGTGTAGACCCAGCCAGGAATGGCCTAGCCTGGAATCCCCTGCACCATTCTGCAGCTTTCCAGCTCCCTCACACACTGGCAAAAGAAACTTTCTCCTAGCTGCTTTCCTTTGAAGCAGAAACACGTTTACATCCTAGCCCCATTGAAGAACCATAGAAATGCCGGTTAGAAAAAGCATTACTTCTGCTGTGTAGACCCAGCCAGGAATGGCCTAGCCTGGAATCCCCTGCACCATTCTGCAGCTTTCCAGCTCCCTCACACACTGGCAAAAGAAACTTTCTCCTAGCTGCTTTCCTTTGAAGCAGAAACACGTTTACATCCTAGCCCCATTGAAGAACCATAGAAATGCCGGTTAGAAAAAGCACTACTTCTGCGTGTAGACCCAGCCAGGAATGGCCTAGCCTGGAATCCCCTGCACCATTCTGCAGCTTTCCAGCTCCCTCACACACTGGCAAAAGAAACTTTCTCCTAGCTGCTTTCCTTTGAAGCAGAAACACGTTTACATCCTAGCCCCATTGAAGAACCATAGAAATGCCGGTTAGAAAAAGCATTACTTCTGTGTGTAGACCCAGCCAGGAATGGCCTAGCCTGGAATCCCCTGCACCATTCTGCAGCTTTCCAGCTCCCTCACACACTGGCAAAAGAAACTTTCTCCTAGCTGCTTTCCTTTGAAGCAGAAACACGTTTACATCCTAGCCCCATTGAAGAACCATAGAAATGCCGGTTAGAAAAAGCATTACTTCTGCGTGTAGACCCAGCCAGGAATGGCCTAGCCTGGAATCCCCTGCACCATTCTGCAGCTTTCCAGCTGCCGTCACACACTGGCAAAAGAAACTTTCTCCTAGCTGCTTTCCTTTGAAGCAGAAACACGTTTACATCCTAGCCCCATTGAAGAACCATAGAAATGCCGGTTAGAAAAAGCATTACTTCTGCTGTGTAGACCCAGCCAGGAATGGCCTAGCCTGGAATCCCCTGCACCATTCTGCAGCTTTCCAGCTCCCTCACACACTGGCAAAAGAAACTTTCTCCTAGCTGCTTTCCTTTGAAGCAGAAACACGTTTACATCCTAGCCCCATTGAAGAACCATAGAAATGCCGGTTAGAAAAAGCATTACTTCTGCTGTGTAGACCCAGCCAGGAATGGCCTAGCCTGGAATCCCCTGCACCATTCTGCAGCTTTCCAGCTCCCTCACACACTGGCAAAAGAAACTTTCTCCTAGCTGCTTTCCTTTGAAGCAGAAACACGTTTACATCCTAGCCCCATTGAAGAACCATAGAAATGCCGGTTAGAAAAAGCATTACTTCTGCTGTGTAGACCCAGCCAGGAATGGCCTAGCCTGGAATCCCCTGCACCATTCTGCAGCTTTCCAGCTGCGTCACACACTGGCAAAAGAAACTTTCTCCTAGCTGCTTTCCTTTGAAGCAGAAACACGTTTACATCCTAGCCCCATTGAAGAACCATAGAAATGCCGGTTAGAAAAAGCATTACTTCTGCTGTGTAGACCCAGCCAGGAATGGCCTAGCCTGGAATCCCCTGCACCATTCTGCAGCTTTCCAGCTCCCTCACACACTGGCAAAAGAAACTTTCTCCTAGCTGCTTTCCTTTGAAGCAGAAACACGTTTACATCCTAGCCCCATTGAAGAACCATAGAAATGCCGGTTAGAAAAAGCATTACTTCTGCGTGTAGACCCAGCCAGGAATGGCCTAGCCTGGAATCCCCTGCACCATTCTGCAGCTTTCCAGCTCCCTCACACACTGGCAAAAGAAACTTTCTCCTAGCTGCTTTCCTTTGAAGCAGAAACACGTTTACATCCTAGCCCCATTGAAGAACCATAGAAATGCCGGTTAGAAAAAGCATTACTTCTGCGTGTAGACCCAGCCAGGAATGGCCTAGCCTGGAATCCCCTGCACCATTCTGCAGCTTTCCAGCTCCCTCACACACTGGCAAAAGAAACTTTCTCCTAGCTGCTTTCCTTTGAAGCAGAAACACGTTTACATCCTAGCCCCATTGAAGAACCATAGAAATGCCGGTTAGAAAAAGCATTACTTCTGCTGTGTAGACCCAGCCAGGAATGGCCTAGCCTGGAATCCCCTGCACCATTCTGCAGCTTTCCAGCTCCCTCACACACTGGCAAAAGAAACTTTCTCCTAGCTGCTTTCCTTTGAAGCAGAAACACGTTTACATCCTAGCCCCATTGAAGAACCATAGAAATGCCGGTTAGAAAAAGCATTACTTCTGTGTGTAGACCCAGCCAGGAATGGCCTAGCCTGGAATCCCCTGCACCATTCTGCAGCTTTCCAGCTCCCTCACACACTGGCAAAAGAAACTTTCTCCTAGCTGCTTTCCTTTGAAGCAGAAACACGTTTACATCCTAGCCCCATTGAATAACCATAGAAATGCCGGTTAGAAAAAGCATTACTTCTGCTGTGTAGACCCAGCCAGGAATGGCCTAGCCTGGAATCCCCTGCACCATTCTGCAGCTTTCCAGCTGCGTCACACACTGGCAAAAGAAACTTTCTCCTAGCTGCTTTCCTTTGAAGCAGAAACACGTTTACATCCTAGCCCCATTGAAGAACCATAGAAATGCCGGTTAGAAAAAGCATTACTTCTGTGTGTAGACCCAGCCAGGAATGGCCTAGCCTGGAATCCCCTGCACCATTCTGCAGCTTTCCAGCTCCCTCACACACTGGCAAAAGAAACTTTCTCCTAGCTGCTTTCCTTTGAAGCAGAAACACGTTTACATCCTAGCCCCATTGAAGAACCATAGAAATGCCGGTTAGAAAAAGCATTACTTCTGCGTGTAGACCCAGCCAGGAATGGCCTAGCCTGGAATCCCCTGCACCATTCTGCAGCTTTCCAGCTCCCTCACACACTGGCAAAAGAAACTTTCTCCTAGCTGCTTTCCTTTGAAGCAGAAACACGTTTACATCCTAGCCCCATTGAAGAACCATAGAAATGCCGGTTAGAAAAAGCATTACTTCTGTGTGTAGACCCAGCCAGGAATGGCCTAGCCTGGAATCCCCTGCACCATTCTGCAGCTTTCCAGCTCCCTCACACACTGGCAAAAGAAACTTTCTCCTAGCTGCTTTCCTTTGAAGCAGAAACACGTTTACATCCTAGCCCCATTGAAGAACCATAGAAATGCCGGTTAGAAAAAGCACTACTTCTGCGTGTAGACCCAGCCAGGAATGGCCTAGCCTGGAATCCCCTGCACCATTCTGCAGCTTTCCAGCTCCGTCACACACTGGCAAAAGAAACTTTCTCCTAGCTGCTTTCCTTTGAAGCAGAAACACGTTTACATCCTAGCCCCATTGAAGAACCATAGAAATGCCGGTTAGAAAAAGCATTACTTCTGTGTGTAGACCCAGCCAGGAATGGCCTAGCCTGGAATCCCCTGCACCATTCTGCAGCTTTCCAGCTCCCTCACACACTGGCAAAAGAAACTTTCTCCTAGCTGCTTTCCTTTGAAGCAGAAACACGTTTACATCCTAGCCCCATTGAAGAACCATAGAAATGCCGGTTAGAAAAAGCATTACTTCTGTGTGTAGACCCAGCCAGGAATGGCCTAGCCTGGAATCCCCTGCACCATTCTGCAGCTTTCCAGCTCCCTCACACACTGGCAAAAGAAACTTTCTCCTAGCTGCTTTCCTTTGAAGCAGAAACACGTTTACATCCTAGCCCCATTGAAGAACCATAGAAATGCCGGTTAGAAAAAGCATTACTTCTGTGTGTAGACCCAGCCAGGAATGGCCTAGCCTGGAATCCCCTGCACCATTCTGCAGCTTTCCAGCTCCCTCACACACTGGCAAAAGAAACTTTCTCCTAGCTGCTTTCCTTTGAAGCAGAAACACGTTTACATCCTAGCCCCATTGAAGAACCATAGAAATGCCGGTTAGAAAAAGCATTACTTCTGCGTGTAGACCCAGCCAGGAATGGCCTAGCCTGGAATCCCCTGCACCATTCTGCAGCTTTCCAGCTCCCTCACACACTGGCAAAAGAAACTTTCTCCTAGCTGCTTTCCTTTGAAGCAGAAACACGTTTACATCCTAGCCCCATTGAAGAACCATAGAAATGCCGGTTAGAAAAAGCATTACTTCTGCTGTGTAGACCCAGCCAGGAATGGCCTAGCCTGGAATCCCCTGCACCATTCTGCAGCTTTCCAGCTCCCTCACACACTGGCAAAAGAAACTTTCTCCTAGCTGCTTTCCTTTGAAGCAGAAACACGTTTACATCCTAGCCCCATTGAAGAACCATAGAAATGCCGGTTAGAAAAAGCATTACTTCTGTGTGTAGACCCAGCCAGGAATGGCCTAGCCTGGAATCCCCTGCACCATTCTGCAGCTTTCCAGCTGCCCTCACACACTGGCAAAAGAAACTTTCTCCTAGCTGCTTTCCTTTGAAGCAGAAACACGTTTACATCCTAGCCCCATTGAAGAACCATAGAAATGCCGGTTAGAAAAAGCATTACTTCTGTGTGTAGACCCAGCCAGGAATGGCCTAGCCTGGAATCCCCTGCACCATTCTGCAGCTTTCCAGCTGCGTCACACACTGGCAAAAGAAACTTTCTCCTAGCTGCTTTCCTTTGAAGCAGAAACACGTTTACATCCTAGCCCCATTGAAGAACCATAGAAATGCCGGTTAGAAAAAGCATTACTTCTGTGTGTAGACCCAGCCAGGAATGGCCTAGCCTGGAATCCCCTGCACCATTCTGCAGCTTTCCAGCTCCCTCACACACTGGCAAAAGAAACTTTCTCCTAGCTGCTTTCCTTTGAAGCAGAAACACGTTTACATCCTAGCCCCATTGAAGAACCATAGAAATGCCGGTTAGAAAAAGCATTACTTCTGTGTGTAGACCCAGCCAGGAATGGCCTAGCCTGGAATCCCCTGCACCATTCTGCAGCTTTCCAGCTGCGTCACACACTGGCAAAAGAAACTTTCTCCTAGCTGCTTTCCTTTGAAGCAGAAACACGTTTACATCCTAGCCCCATTGAAGAACCATAGAAATGCCGGTTAGAAAAAGCATTACTTCTGTGTGTAGACCCAGCCAGGAATGGCCTAGCCTGGAATCCCCTGCACCATTCTGCAGCTTTCCAGCTCCTTACACACTGGCAAAAGAAACTTTCTCCTAGCTGCTTTCCTTTGAAGCAGAAACACGTTTACATCCTAGCCCCATTGAAGAACCATAGAAATGCCGGTTAGAAAAAGCATTACTTCTGCGTGTAGACCCAGCCAGGAATGGCCTAGCCTGGAATCCCCTGCACCATTCTGCAGCTTTCCAGCTCCCTCACACACTGGCAAAAGAAACTTTCTCCTAGCTGCTTTCCTTTGAAGCAGAAACACGTTTACATCCTAGCCCCATTGAAGAACCATAGAAATGCCGGTTAGAAAAAGCATTACTTCTGTGTGTAGACCCAGCCAGGAATGGCCTAGCCTGGAATCCCCTGCACCATTCTGCAGCTTTCCAGCTCCCTCACACACTGGCAAAAGAAACTTTCTCCTAGCTGCTTTCCTTTGAAGCAGAAACACGTTTACATCCTAGCCCCATTGAAGAACCATAGAAATGCCGGTTAGAAAAAGCATTACTTCTGTGTGTAGACCCAGCCAGGAATGGCCTAGCCTGGAATCCCCTGCACCATTCTGCAGCTTTCCAGCCCCTCACACACTGGCAAAAGAAACTTTCTCCTAGCTGCTTTCCTTTGAAGCAGAAACACGTTTACATCCTAGCCCCATTGAAGAACCATAGAAATGCCGGTTAGAAAAAGCATTACTTCTGTGTGTAGACCCAGCCAGGAATGGCCTAGCCTGGAATCCCCTGCACCATTCTGCAGCTTTCCAGCTCCCTCACACACTGGCAAAAGAAACTTTCTCCTAGCTGCTTTCCTTTGAAGCAGAAACACGTTTACATCCTAGCCCCATTGAAGAACCATAGAAATGCCGGTTAGAAAAAGCATTACTTCTGCGTGTAGACCCAGCCAGGAATGGCCTAGCCTGGAATCCCCTGCACCATTCTGCAGCTTTCCAGCTCCCTCACACACTGGCAAAAGAAACTTTCTCCTAGCTGCTTTCCTTTGAAGCAGAAACACGTTTACATCCTAGCCCCATTGAAGAACCATAGAAATGCCGGTTAGAAAAAGCATTACTTCTGTGTGTAGACCCAGCCAGGAATGGCCTAGCCTGGAATCCCCTGCACCATTCTGCAGCTTTCCAGCTCCCTCACACACTGGCAAAAGAAACTTTCTCCTAGCTGCTTTCCTTTGAAGCAGAAACACGTTTACATCCTAGCCCCATTGAAGAACCATAGAAATGCCGGTTAGAAAAAGCATTACTTCTGCTGTGTAGACCCAGCCAGGAATGGCCTAGCCTGGAATCCCCTGCACCATTCTGCAGCTTTCCAGCTCCCTCACACACTGGCAAAAGAAACTTTCTCCTAGCTGCTTTCCTTTGAAGCAGAAACACGTTTACATCCTAGCCCATTGAAGAACCATAGAAATGCCGGTTAGAAAAAGCATTACTTCTGCGTGTAGACCCAGCCAGGAATGGCCTAGCCTGGAATCCCCTGCACCATTCTGCAGCTTTCCAGCTCCCTCACACACTGGCAAAAGAAACTTTCTCCTAGCTGCTTTCCTTTGAAGCAGAAACACGTTTACATCCTAGCCCCATTGAAGAACCATAGAAATGCCCGGTTAGAAAAAGCATACTTCTGCGTGTAGACCCAGCCAGGAATGGCCTAGCCTGGAATCCCCTGCACCATTCTGCAGCTTTCCAGCTCCCTCACACACTGGCAAAAGAAACTTTCTCCTAGCTGCTTTCCTTTGAAGCAGAAACACGTTTACATCCTAGCCCCATGAAGAACCATAGAAATGCCGGTTAGAAAAAGCATTACTTCTGCGTGTAGACCCAGCCAGGAATGGCCTAGCCTGGAATCCCCTGCACCATTCTGCAGCTTTCCAGCTGCCTCACACACTGGCAAAAGAAACTTTCTCCTAGCTGCTTTCCTTTGAAGCAGAAACACGTTTACATCCTAGCCCCATTGAAGAACCATAGAAATGCCGGTTAGAAAAAGCATTTTTTCTGTGTGTAGACCCAGCCAGGAATGGCCTAGCCTGGAATCCCCTGCACCATTCTGCAGCTTTCCAGCTCCCTCACACACTGGCAAAAGAAACTTTCTCCTAGCTGCTTTCCTTTGAAGCAGAAACACGTTTACATCTAGCCCCATTGAAGAACCATAGAAATGCCGGTTAGAAAAAGCATTACTTCTGCGTGTAGACCCAGCCAGGAATGGCCTAGCCTGGAATCCCCTGCACCATTCTGCAGCTTTCCAGCTCCCTCACACACTGGCAAAAGAAACTTTCTCCTAGCTGCTTTCCTTTGAAGCAGAAACACGTTTACATCCTAGCCCCATTGAAGAACCATAGAAATGCCGGTTAGAAAAAGCATTACTTCTGCGTGTAGACCCAGCCAGGAATGGCCTAGCCTGGAATCCCCTGCACCATTCTGCAGCTTTCCAGCTCCTTCACACACTGGCAAAAGAAACTTTCTCCTAGCTGCTTTCCTTTGAAGCAGAAACACGTTTACATCCTAGCCCCATTGAAGAACCATAGAAATGCCGGTTAGAAAAAGCATTACTTCTGTGTGTAGACCCAGCCAGGAATGGCCTAGCCTGGAATCCCCTGCACCATTCTGCAGCTTTCCAGCTGCGTCACACACTGGCAAAAGAAACTTTCTCCTAGCTGCTTTCCTTTGAAGCAGAAACACGTTTACATCCTAGCCCCATTGAAGAACCATAGAAATGCCGGTTAGAAAAAGCATTACTTCTGCTGTGTAGACCCAGCCAGGAATGGCCTAGCCTGGAATCCCCTGCACCATTCTGCAGCTTTCCAGCTCCCTCACACACTGGCAAAAGAAACTTTCTCCTAGCTGCTTTCCTTTGAAGCAGAAACACGTTTACATCCTAGCCCCATTGAAGAACCATAGAAATGCCGGTTAGAAAAAGCATTACTTCTGTGTGTAGACCCAGCCAGGAATGGCCTAGCCTGGAATCCCCTGCACCATTCTGCAGCTTTCCAGCTCCCTCACACACTGGCAAAAGAAACTTTCTCCTAGCTGCTTTCCTTTGAAGCAGAAACACGTTTACATCCTAGCCCCATTGAAGAACCATAGAAATGCCGGTTAGAAAAAGCATTACTTCTGCGTGTAGACCCAGCCAGGAATGGCCTAGCCTGGAATCCCCTGCACCATTCTGCAGCTTTCCAGCTCCCTCACACACTGGCAAAAGAAACTTTCTCCTAGCTGCTTTCCTTTGAAGCAGAAACACGTTTACATCCTAGCCCCATTGAAGAACCATAGAAATGCCGGTTAGAAAAAGCATTACTTCTGTGTGTAGACCCAGCCAGGAATGGCCTAGCCTGGAATCCCCTGCACCATTCTGCAGCTTTCCAGCTCCGTCACACACTGGCAAAAGAAACTTTCTCCTAGCTGCTTTCCTTTGAAGCAGAAACACGTTTACATCCTAGCCCCATTGAAGAACCATAGAAATGCCGGTTAGAAAAAGCATTACTTCTGTGTGTAGACCCAGCCAGGAATGGCCTAGCCTGGAATCCCCTGCACCATTCTGCAGCTTTCCAGCTCCCTCACACACTGGCAAAAGAAACTTTCTCCTAGCTGCTTTCCTTTGAAGCAGAAACACGTTTACATCCTAGCCCCATTGAAGAACCATAGAAATGCCGGTTAGAAAAAGCATTACTTCTGTGTGTAGACCCAGCCAGGAATGGCCTAGCCTGGAATCCCCTGCACCATTCTGCAGCTTTCCAGCTCCCTCCCACCCTGGCAAAAGAAACTTTCTCCTAGCTGCTTTCCTTTGAAGCAGAAACACGTTTACATCCTAGCCCCATTGAAGAACCATAGAAATGCCGGTTAGAAAAAGCATTACTTCTGCGTGTAGACCCAGCCAGGAATGGCCTAGCCTGGAATCCCCTGCACCATTCTGCAGCTTTCCAGCTCCCTCACACACTGGCAAAAGAAACTTTCTCCTAGCTGCTTTCCTTTGAAGCAGAAACACGTTTACATCCTAGCCCCATTGAAGAACCATAGAAATGCCGGTTAGAAAAAGCATTACTTCTGTGTGTAGACCCAGCCAGGAATGGCCTAGCCTGGAATCCCCTGCACCATTCTGCAGCTTTCCAGCTGCGTCACACACTGGCAAAAGAAACTTTCTCCTAGCTGCTTTCCTTTGAAGCAGAAACACGTTTACATCCTAGCCCCATTGAAGAACCATAGAAATGCCGGTTAGAAAAAGCATTACTTCTGCGTGTAGACCCAGCCAGGAATGGCCTAGCCTGGAATCCCCTGCACCATTCTGCAGCTTTCCAGCTCCCTCACACACTGGCAAAAGAAACTTTCTCCTAGCTGCTTTCCTTTGAAGCAGAAACACGTTTACATCCTAGCCCCATTGAAGAACCATAGAAATGCCGGTTAGAAAAAGCATTACTTCTGTGTGTAGACCCAGCCAGGAATGGCCTAGCCTGGAATCCCCTGCACCATTCTGCAGCTTTCCAGCTCCCTCACACACTGGCAAAAGAAACTTTCTCCTAGCTGCTTTCCTTTGAAGCAGAAACACGTTTACATCCTAGCCCCATTGAAGAACCATAGAAATGCCGGTTAGAAAAAGCATTACTTCTGTGTGTAGACCCAGCCAGGAATGGCCTAGCCTGGAATCCCCTGCACCATTCTGCAGCTTTCCAGCTCCCTCACACACTGGCAAAAGAAACTTTCTCCTAGCTGCTTTCCTTTGAAGCAGAAACACGTTTACATCCTAGCCCCATTGAAGAACCATAGAAATGCCGGTTAGAAAAAGCATTACTTCTGTGTGTAGACCCAGCCAGGAATGGCCTAGCCTGGAATCCCCTGCACCATTCTGCAGCTTTCCAGCTGCCCTCACACACTGGCAAAAGAAACTTTCTCCTAGCTGCTTTCCTTTGAAGCAGAAACACGTTTACATCCTAGCCCCACTGAAGAACCATAGAAATGCCGGTTAGAAAAAGCATTACTTCTGCGTGTAGACCCAGCCAGGAATGGCCTAGCCTGGAATCCCCTGCACCATTCTGCAGCTTTCCAGCTCCCTCACACACTGGCAAAAGAAACTTTCTCCTAGCTGCTTTCCTTTGAAGCAGAAACACGTTTACATCCTAGCCCCATTGAAGAACCATAGAAATGCCGGTTAGAAAAAGCATTACTTCTGCGTGTAGACCCAGCCAGGAATGGCCTAGCCTGGAATCCCCTGCACCATTCTGCAGCTTTCCAGCTGCCGTCACACACTGGCAAAAGAAACTTTCTCCTAGCTGCTTTCCTTTGAAGCAGAAACACGTTTACATCCTAGCCCCATTGAAGAACCATAGAAATGCCGGTTAGAAAAAGCATTACTTCTGCGTGTAGACCCAGCCAGGAATGGCCTAGCCTGGAATCCCCTGCACCATTCTGCAGCTTTCCAGCTCCCTCACACACTGGCAAAAGAAACTTTCTCCTAGCTGCTTTCCTTTGAAGCAGAAACACGTTTACATCCTAGCCCCATTGAAGAACCATAGAAATGCCGGTTAGAAAAAGCATTACTTCTGTGTGTAGACCCAGCCAGGAATGGCCTAGCCTGGAATCCCCTGCACCATTCTGCAGCTTTCCAGCTCCCTCACACACTGGCAAAAGAAACTTTCTCCTAGCTGCTTTCCTTTGAAGCAGAAACACGTTTACATCCTAGCCCCATTGAAGAACCATAGAAATGCCGGTTAGAAAAAAGCATTACTTCTGCTTATAGACCCAGCCAGGAATGGCCTAGCCTGGAATCCCCTGCACCATTCTGCAGCTTTCCAGCTCCCTCACACACTGGCAAAAGAAACTTTCTCCTAGCTGCTTTCCTTTGAAGCAGAAACACGTTTACATCCTAGCCCCATTGAAGAACCATAGAAATGCCGGTTAGAAAAAGCATTACTTCTGCGTGTAGACCCAGCCAGGAATGGCCTAGCCTGGAATCCCCTGCACCATTCTGCAGCTTTCCAGCTGCCCTCACACACTGGCAAAAGAAACTTTCTCCTAGCTGCTTTCCTTTGAAGCAGAAACACGTTTACATCCTAGCCCCATTGAAGAACCATAGAAATGCCGGTTAGAAAAAGCATTACTTCTGTGTGTAGACCCAGCCAGGAATGGCCTAGCCTGGAATCCCCTGCACCATTCTGCAGCTTTCCAGCTCCCTCACACACTGGCAAAAGAAACTTTCTCCTAGCTGCTTTCCTTTGAAGCAGAAACACGTTTACATCCTAGCCCCATTGAAGAACCATAGAAATGCCGGTTAGAAAAAGCATTACTTCTGCGTGTAGACCCAGCCAGGAATGGCCTAGCCTGGAATCCCCTGCACCATTCTGCAGCTTTCCAGCTGCCTCACACACTGGCAAAAGAAACTTTCTCCTAGCTGCTTTCCTTTGAAGCAGAAACACGTTTACATCCTAGCCCCATTGAAGAACCATAGAAATGCCGGTTAGAAAAAGCATTACTTCTGCGTGTAGACCCAGCCAGGAATGGCCTAGCCTGGAATCCCCTGCACCATTCTGCAGCTTTCCAGCTCCTCACACACTGGCAAAAGAAACTTTCTCCTAGCTGCTTTCCTTTGAAGCAGAAACACGTTTACATCCTAGCCCCATTGAAGAACCATAGAAATGCCGGTTAGAAAAAGCATTCCTTCTGCGTGTAGACCCAGCCAGGAATGGCCTAGCCTGGAATCCCCTGCACCATTCTGCAGCTTTCCAGCTCCCTCACACACTGGCAAAAGAAACTTTCTCCTAGCTGCTTTCCTTTGAAGCAGAAACACGTTTACATCCTAGCCCCATTGAAGAACCATAGAAATGCCGGTTAGAAAAAGCATTACTTCTGTGTGTAGACCCAGCCAGGAATGGCCTAGCCTGGAATCCCCTGCACCATTCTGCAGCTTTCCAGCTGCGTCACACACTGGCAAAAGAAACTTTCTCCTAGCTGCTTTCCTTTGAAGCAGAAACACGTTTACATCCTAGCCCCATTGAAGAACCATAGAAATGCCGGTTAGAAAAAGCATTACTTCTGCGTGTAGACCCAGCCAGGAATGGCCTAGCCTGGAATCCCCTGCACCATTCTGCAGCTTTCCAGCTCCCTCACACACTGGCAAAAGAAACTTTCTCCTAGCTGCTTTCCTTTGAAGCAGAAACACGTTTACATCCTAGCCCCATTGAAGAACCATAGAAATGCCGGTTAGAAAAAGCATTACTTCTGTGTGTAGACCCAGCCAGGAATGGCCTAGCCTGGAATCCCCTGCACCATTCTGCAGCTTTCCAGCTGCGTCACACACTGGCAAAAGAAACTTTCTCCTAGCTGCTTTCCTTTGAAGCAGAAACACGTTTACATCCTAGCCCCATTGAAGAACCATAGAAATGCCGGTTAGAAAAAGCATTACTTCTGTGTGTAGACCCAGCCAGGAATGGCCTAGCCTGGAATCCCCTGCACCATTCTGCAGCTTTCCAGCTCCGTCACACACTGGCAAAAGAAACTTTCTCCTAGCTGCTTTCCTTTGAAGCAGAAACACGTTTACATCCTAGCCCCATTGAAGAACCATAGAAATGCCGGTTAGAAAAAGCATTACTTCTGCGTGTAGACCCAGCCAGGAATGGCCTAGCCTGGAATCCCCTGCACCATTCTGCAGCTTTCCAGCTCCCTCACACACTGGCAAAAGAAACTTTCTCCTAGCTGCTTTCCTTTGAAGCAGAAACACGTTTACATCCTAGCCCCATTGAAGAACCATAGAAATGCCGGTTAGAAAAAGCATTACTTCTGTGTGTAGACCCAGCCAGGAATGGCCTAGCCTGGAATCCCCTGCACCATTCTGCAGCTTTCCAGCTGCGTCACACACTGGCAAAAGAAACTTTCTCCTAGCTGCTTTCCTTTGAAGCAGAAACACGTTTACATCCTAGCCCCATTGAAGAACCATAGAAATGCCGGTTAGAAAAAGCATTACTTCTGCTGTGTAGACCCAGCCAGGAATGGCCTAGCCTGGAATCCCCTGCACCATTCTGCAGCTTTCCAGCTCCTCACACACTGGCAAAAGAAACTTTCTCCTAGCTGCTTTCCTTTGAAGCAGAAACACGTTTACATCCTAGCCCCATTGAAGAACCATAGAAATGCCGGTTAGAAAAAGCATTACTTCTGCGTGTAGACCCAGCCAGGAATGGCCTAGCCTGGAATCCCCTGCACCATTCTGCAGCTTTCGAGCTGCCCTCACACACTGGCAAAAGAAACTTTCTCCTAGCTGCTTTCCTTTGAAGCAGAAACACGTTTACATCCTAGCCCCATTGAAGAACCATAGAAATGCCGGTTAGAAAAAGCATTACTTCTGCTGTGTAGACCCAGCCAGGAATGGCCTAGCCTGGAATCCCCTGCACCATTCTGCAGCTTTCCAGCTCCCTCACACACTGGCAAAAGAAACTTTCTCCTAGCTGCTTTCCTTTGAAGCAGAAACACGTTTACATCCTAGCCCCATTGAAGAACCATAGAAATGCCGGTTAGAAAAAGCATTACTTCTGCGTGTAGACCCAGCCAGGAATGGCCTAGCCTGGAATCCCCTGCACCATTCTGCAGCTTTCCAGCTGCCCTCACACACTGGCAAAAGAAACTTTCTCCTAGCTGCTTTCCTTTGAAGCAGAAACACGTTTACATCCTAGCCCCATTGAAGAACCATAGAAATGCCGGTTAGAAAAAGCATTACTTCTGCTTGTAGACCCAGCCAGGAATGGCCTAGCCTGGAATCCCCTGCACCATTCTGCAGCTTTCCAGCTGCGTCACACACTGGCAAAAGAAACTTTCTCCTAGCTGCTTTCCTTTGAAGCAGAAACACGTTTACATCCTAGCCCCATTGAAGAACCATAGAAATGCCGGTTAGAAAAAGCATTACTTCTGCGTGTAGACCCAGCCAGGAATGGCCTAGCCTGGAATCCCCTGCACCATTCTGCAGCTTTCCAGCTCCGTCACACACTGGCAAAAGAAACTTTCTCCTAGCTGCTTTCCTTTGAAGCAGAAACACGTTTACATCCTAGCCCCATTGAAGAACCATAGAAATGCCGGTTAGAAAAAGACTTACTTCTGCGTGTAGACCCAGCCAGGAATGGCCTAGCCTGGAATCCCCTGCACCATTCTGCAGCTTTCCAGCTGCGTCACACACTGGCAAAAGAAACTTTCTCCTAGCTGCTTTCCTTTGAAGCAGAAACACGTTTACATCCTAGCCCCATTGAAGAACCATAGAAATGCCGGTTAGAAAAAGCATTACTTCTGTGTGTAGACCCAGCCAGGAATGGCCTAGCCTGGAATCCCCTGCACCATTCTGCAGCTTTCCAGCTCCTGTCACACACTGGCAAAAGAAACTTTCTCCTAGCTGCTTTCCTTTGAAGCAGAAACACGTTTACATCCTAGCCCCATTGAAGAACCATAGAAATGCCGGTTAGAAAAAGCATTACTTCTGCGTGTAGACCCAGCCAGGAATGGCCTAGCCTGGAATCCCCTGCACCATTCTGCAGCTTTCCAGCTGCCTCACACACTGGCAAAAGAAACTTTCTCCTAGCTGCTTTCCTTTGAAGCAGAAACACGTTTACATCCTAGCCCCATTGAAGAACCATAGAAATGCCGGTTAGAAAAAGCATTACTTCTGTGTGTAGACCCAGCCAGGAATGGCCTAGCCTGGAATCCCCTGCACCATTCTGCAGCTTTCCAGCTCCCTCACACACTGGCAAAAGAAACTTTCTCCTAGCTGCTTTCCTTTGAAGCAGAAACACGTTTACATCCTAGCCCCATTGAAGAACCATAGAAATGCCGGTTAGAAAAAGCATTACTTCTGTGTGTAGACCCAGCCAGGAATGGCCTAGCCTGGAATCCCCTGCACCATTCTGCAGCTTTCCAGCTCCCTCACACACTGGCAAAAGAAACTTTCTCCTAGCTGCTTTCCTTTGAAGCAGAAACACGTTTACATCCTAGCCCCATTGAAGAACCATAGAAATGCCGGTTAGAAAAAGCATTACTTCTGTGTGTAGACCCAGCCAGGAATGGCCTAGCCTGGAATCCCTGCACCATTCTGCAGCTTTCCAGCTCCCTCACACACTGGCAAAAGAAACTTTCTCCTAGCTGCTTTCCTTTGAAGCAGAAACACGTTTACATCCTAGCCCCATTGAAGAACCATAGAAATGCCGGTTAGAAAAAGCATTACTTCTGTGTGTAGACCCAGCCAGGAATGGCCTAGCCTGGAATCCCCTGCACCATTCTGCAGCTTTCCAGCTCCCTCACACACTGGCAAAAGAAACTTTCTCCTAGCTGCTTTCCTTTGAAGCAGAAACACGTTTACATCCTAGCCCCATTGAAGAACCATAGAAATGCCGGTTAGAAAAAGCATTACTTCTGTTGTAGACCCAGCCAGGAATGGCCTAGCCTGGAATCCCCTGCACCATTCTGCAGCTTTCCAGCTCCCTCACACACTGGCAAAAGAAACTTTCTCCTAGCTGCTTTCCTTTGAAGCAGAAACACGTTTACATCCTAGCCCCATTGAAGAACCATAGAAATGCCGGTTAGAAAAAGCATTACTTCTGTGTGTAGACCCAGCCAGGAATGGCCTAGCCTGGAATCCCTTGCACCATTCTGCAGCTTTCCAGCTCCCCACCCACTGGCAAAAGAAACTTTCTCCTAGCTGCTTTCCTTTGAAGCAGAAACACGTTTACATCCTAGCCCCATTGAAGAACCATAGAAATGCCGGTTAGAAAAAGCATTACTTCTGCGTGTAGACCCAGCCAGGAATGGCCTAGCCTGGAATCCCCTGCACCATTCTGCAGCTTTCCAGCTCCCTCACACACTGGCAAAAGAAACTTTCTCCTAGCTGCTTTCCTTTGAAGCAGAAACACGTTTACATCCTAGCCCCATTGAAGAACCATAGAAATGCCGGTTAGAAAAAGCATTACTTCTGCTGTGTAGACCCAGCCAGGAATGGCCTAGCCTGGAATCCCCTGCACCATTCTGCAGCTTTCCAGCTCCTCACACACTGGCAAAAGAAACTTTCTCCTAGCTGCTTTCCTTTGAAGCAGAAACACGTTTACATCCTAGCCCCATTGAAGAACCATAGAAATGCCGGTTAGAAAAAGCATTACTTCTGCGTGTAGACCCAGCCAGGAATGGCCTAGCCTGGAATCCCTGCACCATTCTGCAGCTTTCCAGCTGCGTCACACACTGGCAAAAGAAACTTTCTCCTAGCTGCTTTCCTTTGAAGCAGAAACACGTTTACATCCTAGCCCCATTGAAGAACCATAGAAATGCCGGTTAGAAAAAAGCATTACTTCTGTGTGTAGACCCAGCCAGGAATGGCCTAGCCTGGAATCCCCTGCACCATTCTGCAGCTTTCCAGCTCCGTCACACACTGGCAAAAGAAACTTTCTCCTAGCTGCTTTCCTTTGAAGCAGAAACACGTTTACATCCTAGCCCCATTGAAGAACCATAGAAATGCCGGTTAGAAAAAGCATTACTTCTGTGTGTAGACCCAGCCAGGAATGGCCTAGCCTGGAATCCCCTGCACCATTCTGCAGCTTCCAGCTCCCTCACACACTGGCAAAAGAAACTTTCTCCTAGCTGCTTTCCTTTGAAGCAGAAACACGTTACATCCTAGCCCCATTGAAGAACCATAGAAATGCCGGTTAGAAAAAGCATTACTTCTGCGTGTAGACCCAGCCAGGAATGGCCTAGCCTGGAATCCCCTGCA